>NW_028185618.1:0-1551 GCF_003343005.1 Rhea americana
GGGAAAGGGTGTGGTATTATTAAGGCATACTTAATGGATTTAACTATCTAACAAAGGAATGTAAAAGGTTCCAATAGAAGTAGAGCATAGTAGAAGACAGAATTTTCTGAGTAGAGGCACAAAGAAGAGACAAAAAAATTCAACATGGAAACCCAAAACAAAAAACGTGCAAAGGTCAGGGAATAAAAGAGATGAAGGTGCAAGCAGAAGAAACARGCAGGACAAAGCAGCGTATCAAAAATAACAAGAATGAAATCTATGTTGKCTCTCTTCCAAGGAARYGAGGCCTGGTTTTACTGAGGGAGAGAAGCCCCAGGGAAAGGACAAGAGAACTGTTGCACATAGAAGCAACAAGTAAGCAAGATCAAAGGTATTAAGACAGTCCTGATGTTGAATGCAATSAGCTATCAAGTTAGTATATTCAGATCAAAGCTACTACAGAAATATGAACWCTAATACTGCATATATTTGCTTTTGCAGTCTTAGTCACACCTCATTTACATGGTTTAATAGATACAGGGTATACCAGTGCTAATGCAAAACGAGCTTTGCATCAGCAACTGTACGGATGTTCTCATTTCACTGCTTGTTCTCAACTGATACTATGCATAAAGCATTTAACCGTGTTTTCAAAAAGAATGATTTACTTTTCACCCTAGCCTCAAAACATAATAGAAAAATCATTGCTATATTTTCAACGTTGGAAGAGTAGAAAAAGATTTTCTTCAAACATACAGCCAGCCTTCAGAATGGCTTACTGAGGAATGTACAGATGTTGGCTGTCAGACTGCAAACTGCAAAATTTCTTACACCGTAACCTAGAAAGATAATAAACCTTATATGGAAGAAGAAGGTTTTGCTTTTTTCTTTCTTTCTTTCTTTCTTTCTTTCTTTTATTTTTTTTTTATTTTTTTTTTTATTTTTAAAGACAGATGGACTCACTGGTAAAGCTGTGATAATTAGTCCAAGAGCATTCATCCAAGCTGTGATATTCTCTCTTGGCACCAGGGGCTGACTACAGAGAAAAAGGAAATGCAAACCCTTAAATTCACAAATGCAATCTGTGCTTTTGGTACACTTTTTGGTATACTTAAAGAGAAGGCATACTCGTACAGAGAATACTTCTTGAGAAGTTGAGAGCTACACAGAGACACAGAGCTGTCTAAGAGAGGCAACAGACAGTATGAGTGCTGTTTCGACATTGCTGGCAAAACTCTGTTCAGATAGAATTTTGGTTTTGTAGCATGTGTTCTTTRAAGGCTGCTTTCATACTGTTCTTCCTACTGAATAGCCTGGATTGTTTAAATGTTACTTATCCCTTTATTGACCCCTCTCCACGTGTCCCAAACRAACCCYGAAAATAAAGGACGAAGCTGAATAAGGCTGTAAAATAATCATTTCAGTCTGTCACTGTTTATCAGAGACGACTTCTGARTCATGCAAAAATGCTAGGTCCTCCTCTCCACTGCAGCTCTTTTCCACMGTCTGAGCTAAAARTCAGGAAACAGAACTATGGAGTTAAATCTAACATATGGCCATAGTATGCTAGCA
>NW_028185619.1:0-1681 GCF_003343005.1 Rhea americana
GGAAAAGACAAAAAGGCTGATGCGCAGGCATTCTGGAGATGGAAAAAGTGAGGACTGTCGGAGTGTGGTGAAGCTGCTCTGTGCCCTCGCTGCTGCTGAGGTGCAATGGGACAGGGTGGAGCACTTTGGAAGGCTTTGGAGGAGAGGCACTTTCTCCATCTTTGGTCCAGATTTTGTCCTCACCCTCCTCCAAGTATTTCCTCCCATCCCAGAGCTTGAGAAGATCCCAGGGCCCGCTAAGAGCACAGGCAGAGGAAAATGCCTCCGTCTCTCTGCTTTGTCTCTCCGTTCTAGCCACAGGGAAAAGAGAAGCCCCACAAGGTGCTGAATGCTTTCTCCCTCTAGATCTGCACGTGGTTTCTCTCCCAGCTTGCCAAGGAGCTGCTCTGCAGCATGCAGGCCGGTGGCAGTGTGCTGCTGTGGCGCTGGGGGAAGGATTTCTCCCTGAGGCCCAGGGCTCCCTGGACACCTGAAACCACTCGGGGTGAGGGGGACCAGCACACCAGCCCACCTTGTCCTGCGTCAGCTGTTCCAGGATGTAATGGGACACAGCGTCCCAAATCGCCACAATCTCTGGAGAGCAAGGGAAAGACACATCAGGCCCTGCGTGAGCCAGCTCACAACCTCTCAGCAAGCTGCTCAGCCAGGGGGTGACAGATGCAGGCGTAGGCAAACCCTCCAAAAAACCACCACCCCAGCTGCCAAGGTGGCCTCTGCCCCCATTTCAGGCTGCCAGCCTTACTCCGAGCCCAGTGGCGGTCCAGAGCAGAAAGGGGGACAGGGGAAGGGTTGGGCATAAGGGCAGTGGCCACCTGACCCCTGGCAAGGGATGCCACCTCCAAGCGCAAAACATCTTCTGCCCGCTGGGCGTGTCTAAGGATGCAGGGAGGAAGAAACAAAGGGGATCCCAAAGAAGAAGCCGCCTTGGATTTTTCACAAGGTGCGGGATTTGTTTCCAACAGGGGCATTTGCGGCAGGGCCTGGACAGCCCTGTGGGAGCGCAAGGACACCTCAGGCTCCTGGAAAGGGGAACCCTTGCCTCCCAGAGCCAGTTCCCAAAGGGGGACCCCCCTCCCAGGCAGACCTCACCCTGGATTGCCACTCCATGAGCAGAGGGAGCTGTGCCCAGAGGAGCCCCAGGACCAAGACCCAGGAGTCCCGGCTGCCGCTTTGTCTCCCAAGCCGGACAGGACCCTCAGGCCGGGCTCTCACAACAACCCCCAGCCCTGTGCAGGGCTACAGCCCAGGGGCCACAGCTCTTTTGACAGCTAACAGTTTCTGCGGCACCCCGGGAAGCAGCTGCCAAAGCCCTTACCCTCCGTGGAGAGCTGCAGGAGCGTCGGGAAGAAGACCCTGCACTCCGGGCTGATGGTCTCCATCCAGGAGCCTTCCATCTCGTTTGCCCCCTTGCCCGTGGCTCGCCTCTGCCGCACGGCAGAAAGGATTCTCTTCCCACCTCCTCGCTCAAGACTTCTCTCCAAAGTGCCCCTGCTCTTCAGCCCGTTGGTGAGGGGACCCCAGAGCAGCCCCGCTGCCTCCTGTCCCCACTCCTTGCCACTGAGCTGCTCCAAAGAGTAGCAGTGGACCAGAGCACTGCGACCGGTGCCCAGCAGCACCCGGGCCTCGCAGGGAAGTGCCACACCCTGCCGCATCACTGGGGACAGGCACCTCCTTGTGAGGC
>NW_028185620.1:0-1563 GCF_003343005.1 Rhea americana
TGCTGCTGACCATCTCCATGTCCCCACACCCATGTCCCCATCCCTATGTCCCCATCCCCATGCCCCCATGCCACTGACCTGTCCCTGGGTCCCACGGTCCTGTCCTTGTCCCCACGCTGCTGATCCACCCTTGTGTCCCCACGGCCCTGTCCCCATGCTGCTGACCATCCCCACGCCCCCATGCCCGTGTCCCCATATGGTCCCGTGTCCCCACGCCCGTGCCATTGGGTGTCACGTCCCCGTCGCCCTGACTGGCCCCGTGTCCCCGCGGCGGCAGGAGTCCATCAGCGACTTCTACTGGTACTACTCGGGCAAGGACGTCATCGACGAGCAGGGCAAGCGCAACTTCTCCAAGGCCATGGCCGTGGCCAAGCAGGTCTTCAACAGCCTCACCGAGTACATCCAGGTGAGCCGCCCCACGGCCGCCCCACGGCCCCTCGCCGCGCGCGTCCCGGTGACCTGCCCCACGGCCAGGGTCCCCAAGGTCCCAGCGGCCCCACAAGTCCCCGGTGTCCCCGGGTCACCGAGGGTCCCGGATTCCCTGTGCAACCCCGGTGTCCACGTGTGGTCCCAGTGTCCTTGCATGTCCCCATGATCCCAGTTTCCCTACGTGTCCCTGCAGTCCCCAATGTCCCCAGTATCCCTGGAGTTCCCATGGTCCCAGTTTTCCTGTGTCCTTGAGGGTCCCGGTTCCCCTCTACATCCCTGGTGTCCCCATGGTCCCCGTTCCCCTCTACGTCCCTGGTGTCCCCAGTGTCCCCAGCGTCCCCATGGTCCCAGTTCCCCTGTATGTCCCTGGTGTCCCCAGTGTCCCTGGTGTCCCCGGCATCCCCATGGTTCCTGTTCCTCTGTATGTCCCTCGTGTCCCTGTGGATCCCAGTTCCCCCTAAGTCCCCAGTGTCCCTGTGGTCCCCGTGGTCCCGGTGTCCCTGAGGATCCCAGTGTCCCTGGTGTCCCTGTGTGTCCCCGTGGTCCCAGTGTCCCCAGTGTCCCTGGTGTCCCCATGGTCCCAGTGTCCCTGGTGTCCCTGTGTGTCCTCATGGTCCCGGTGTCCCCGTGGTCCCAGTGTCCCTGTGGTCCCAGTGTCTCTGGTGTCCCAGTGTCCCTGTGTGTCCCAGTGGTCCCGGTGTCCCAGTGTCCCCGTGGTCCCAGTGTCCCTGTGGTCCCTGTGTGTCCCCATGGTCCCAGTGTCCCTGTGTGTCCCCGTGGTCCCAGTGTCCCTGTGGTCCCAGTGTCCCCATGGTCCCAGTGTCCCTGGTGTCCCCAGTGTCCCTGTGTGTCCCTGTGGTCCCAGTGTCCCTGGTGTCCCCCCAGGGCCCGTGCACGGGGAACCAGCAGAGCCTGGCTCACAGCCGCCTCTGGGACGCCGTCGTCGGCTTCCTCCACGTCTTCGCCCACATGATGAAGAAGCTGGCCCAGGTCGGCACTGGGAGCACTGGGAGGCACTGGGAGCACTGGGCACCCCTCACCCTGCACTAACCCCGCTGTCCCCAGCCCTGTCCCCTCTATGGGGCAGAGCAGGGGCCACCCGGACGCCTGGGCCCGCTCCGAGATGACGAGGGG
>NW_028185621.1:0-1665 GCF_003343005.1 Rhea americana
AAAAAAAAAAAAAAAAGCAGATTCCTCCCGCCAGCCCCGAATCGGGATATTCTCACTCCGGGCCAGCCGGGAAGGCAGATTTCTTGGCGCTGAGGAGAGAGAAAGGGGGGGGGTGAAAAGGGAGCGAGAATGCTCCGGAGTGCAATGATTTCATGTTGAAAAGGGCCCACACTGCGTGCGTTATTAAAAAATAAAAAGGAAGAGAAGGACGAAGAAGCGGCAGGCTGGAACGGGGCATTCGCCCCGCGCGCCAACTCGGCTCGCTGAGCCCCCAGGCCGGCAGCCTCGCCGGGGCCGGGGGGCGTCCGCRAGGGGCTCCCCCCACCCGAGCATCGCCTCGAGCTGCCCGTCTCCCCGYCGCCTCCCCCCCGCCGGCCCTTTTCCCAGGATCCTGTTGCTAACCCCGCGCAATTTGCCTCCACGCTGCGTTTCTGCAGACTTTCCCGCGGCTCRGGGCGCTTCCCGAGCAGCGCCCGCGAGGCTTTGCAGAACAGATCACCCCCCCGCCCCAAATCCGTTTTTTTCCCTTTATTTATTTATTTGTTTCCTCCCCTCCTCCTTAAATAAGTCCGTACAGGTGGCAGGATGTGAAGGACATAAACCAGAGGGGAAACGTCCCAGCGCGGCGCGCGCCGCGGGCAGGCGAGCGGGGCAGCGAGCCCCCGGCGCGGGGGGCAGCGCCGGCGCTTCGGGGCGATTCCTGCCGTTCGGCGAAGCCGGAGCGCGCCCGGCTCCGGGGAAGGGCTTTGGCCGGCGGAGGAGAGGAACGGAGACGTGGCAAACGCCCAAGCGCACTACAAAGGGAGGAATTCCTCCCCAGTGGTCATCTGGATTCACTTTCGGGACAAGGATGGGGTATAAATCCCACCGCGCGGTGATCTTCGGAGGCCCTTGGTACCTGTCCGGTTTTCAGGACCGAAGCGTGAGCGGGGCGAGCCCGGCGCGGGGGACCTCGGCCACCGAAGCGCGCTGCCCCAGAGCCCTGCAGGAGTTCAAACGCGCGCTTAAAGCGCCGGCTTCGATCCGTTGATTTTAGCAGATGCCGCGAGCGAAACGKGGATGCTGCAGCCCCGGCTCCCGGCTCCCGGCTCCGGCACGGACTCGCCAGCTCCGAGGCTGCAGGCCGGCGTGACACAGTGCGTTTTTGCAAAGCCCAAGTCCCTTCGGGGCCCCAGCTGCTGGCGCGACCGCCCCGGACCGCGGCCACCCTCGRGGGATCCCGCCGGGGCCGGGCCGGGGCCTCGGCCGGGAGGTCTCGGCGCGCTCGCTGGCCATGCCGGCTCCCCGGCGTGGGTCAAAGCCCCCAAGTCCCTTCGTCTCGCTGGCAGAGGGACCGATCGCCGGGAGCTGGGCTGCCTCCAGATGCTTCGGGACAAACGGGGACGGCGAACGGGATCCCCAGCCTGGAGGAACTCCGTCAAGCAGCGCCGAGCGAGGCTGGAAGCGGCGGGAAGCCGACCTCCAGGCAGCCCCGCACGCCTCGGTTTACCGGCACGCTGCCGAGCCGGGGCGGCCGCACCGGACCGAGGACGCGGCGGGCTTTCCGCGAGCCCGGCCGGAGAGCGGCAGCGYGGCCGGCGGCCCGCGGCGGTCACTAGGAGACCCGGCCGGGCCCCGGGGAATGCGAGAGCCCGGCCCCGGCGCTGTTTGGCCAGGGGATTAGCC
>NW_028185622.1:0-1611 GCF_003343005.1 Rhea americana
GTTGAAAGGGCGCATACCAGGTAAAGTCAGTCTGCCAGATCTGGTTAGGCTCCAAGCCCCGGGGGTTAACACCCGCCCCCCACAAAGGGCTATGTTGACAGTATGGRCAGGTGGCTACCACTGCTCTGGCGTCCGAGATAGAAATGTTACACGATTTGGCTAGTCCACGTGCACCTATGTGAAAGTGGTCATGGAGTGCGCGCGCGTCCTGAAGGGTGTACACCCGCGTCGCGGCTTGGTCTGCCACCGCGTTACCCCTTTGGTAGTATCCAGGGACATTGGTATGGCTCTTTACATGTAATATGGACACAGTACTTCCGCGATCCTGTAGATGGCDCTCAAGCATACAGGCAATATCCGTGCCCGCCCAGCCGGGCGTGGCCATGGAGGCCAGGAGCTTAAAGACGAACATAGAATCTGTGACAATGTTTACATGGCCCTCATABGGTAAGTCGAGAGCCAGGCACACGGCTTTAGCCTCCAAAAATTGTACTGATTGAGCGGTATCCTGGGCAGAAACAGACTGCCATTCATCCTTGCCTTGCCATACTACTATCGCTCGGCCCGTTTGCGACGAGGCGTCTGTATCAGTTCCTGTCCTATCTCCCTCTCCCCCCGTTGTCCCTGTGTCTCTCCACGTTTGTCTAATCAAGCATCCCGGTAACCAGTCGTCGGCCGACACTACCGGACGCCTGTCGATGGGGGCCGATGGAAGCAAGGCGTCTGCCTCACTCTCAGGCTCTTCCAGGACAGGAGGCAATCCTCCGCCGCCCGGAGTGTAATGGGCGGCACRCAACTCCYCCCAAGGATAACCAGGAGGTGTAGGATCGTGCGTTTGCGGCGCTGTAGCCGATACGGGCTGCACCGGCAGAACTTGCGGCCCCAATGGGGACAAAGGGTTCTCATCGGCGTTGTCAGCCGCTTGCGTCACCGATTTGGATACCCCTGGCGAGTCCGAGGGGTCCCCCGTTTGGGTGCCCCGCGGCTGTGAGTCATACAGCAAGCCCCGTGCTGCCCGCCAAGTATCCTGCTCCTCCCGCGCTCGGCGAAGCAGGGTAAGCACAACACCCCAAGCCTTAAGGTCTTTTCCCGAGTGGCCGGACATAGTCYGCTCTGCTAACACCTCGGAGCACCGAGGCCAATTTGATGAGATAAGAATGTCCGCAGGGCGCTGCACGGCACCCTCCGGGATTAGGCGTTCAACACACGCCGAAATTGCGCTCGACTTCACAGAAGTTCCCCATTCCTTCGCGCACATTTGAATTACCTTAATCACCGCTTTCATCGTCTGGCGCCACCCCCGTCGCCCCGGCGACCACCCCCACCCTATCACGTCGGGGTCACCACTTTGTTGCCGTCGCAACAATACCCAGAGTTAGGGTGATTTCAGGAGCCCGCAACACCGCCCGCCCCTGGGCCACWCCACACTGACTCCCTCAGGAGGATGCGGCAAATGGCGTTTATTGCATCGTTACAATTCCTTATATACGCGCTCGCACTGTCTTTTCTTGTCTTAGCCCTGCCTCGTCATGACGTCACATCACGTGATCTTCCACAACGCCCCATTTCGCCTACCACAGGATCCATCCAAGGAGTTCAAGTAGGAAGAAA
>NW_028185623.1:0-1606 GCF_003343005.1 Rhea americana
AAAGAAAAAGAAAAAAAAGAAAGAAAAGAAAAAAGGAAAAAAAAAGACTATTTCTGGCGATCTTGGAATAAGACTTTATTTTCCCAAAAGTTCATATGAAGACCTTTCTAAAGGTCTGTGAAATTTTCTATAGTAGTTAAAGGACAGCTTGCTTGACAAAGGTCTGGAGTTTTGTTTACACATGCTCCCAGCTATGCAAAGCCTGACAGATAATGCCTGTTAGGTCAGTTTGCAGAGAAGCTGTGTATTTGATCCCTCTGTATTACAAAGCGTAGAAAATGTAATCTTAACAAAATATCCAACTGTGACAGTATTCAGTGTTTTGAATAATTCAGAGAAGCACAAGCCCTTCAAGCAGCTTCTCATCGGTGTAGCGTATTTTTGCTTTCACTGACCAAAGGTTTGCCAGAAATCCCTATAATAATAAACATGGAATTTGAGTCTATAATCCYATAAATCCTTAATTAAATTTTATGGGATAAACAAAACTAAATAAAACTAGAAAAAACTCCATCAGTAGCAATATTAACCAGTCTTCTCTTACCTCCTGACTCACTGCCCCTCTCAACAGAAGTGGTGAGTGCCCGGGCTTTTCCTGCCACTGTTTCTGAGAGTAGAAGGCAACACACAATCATATGTCTCTTCACAGTATGATTTGTCTTACTTCTAGAATGAGTGAGAYTGAGTGGCAACAGAGTAAGCAACTTATTTCCATGATACCAGTTCTTTTCTTTGTGGATGCAATCAAACAGCGAGAATCCACAGATTCTCCATCATCTAAAATCGCAGAGCCTCCTATGCCTGGATTAAGGAGGAGAGGAAGATCATCATGAACACTTCGGCTGGTCCCTGGACAGGTCCAGCCGCCATGGCTGGCACCTAAGTAGAGATGGCCAAGAAATGGAAAAGTTGCATTCAGTGTGAGCACACCTGTGAGCAGCACCATCTAATCCCAGTAAGTCTACTGGGAACGTCACTTCTGAGCACATGTCAGATGGTGATTGTGTACGTGCACACTTCTTCAGCTCTAAGTTTTTGGTTCCCTGTTATGAAATTCAGCAGCTTTCACCAGGTAGATGACAATCTGTTTTGTGAATACTTGTAAAAGTGCTCTGGTTTTTACATGTTGTGAACTCAGTGATACATACCTTTAATCAGAGCTTTTCTTGTCTGTAAATTTTAAGTGGCATCATAAAAGCCTTCAAGTGCTAGATTAAGTAATACTGAAATAATCTTCTAACTTCCACTGTTTGTATTAAATAAATATTTCTATTAAGTATTTACTGGAACAGAACTCTAGTATCTGATCTTGCATGGACAGTTCTGCTTATAATAGCTGAGCCTAAAAGTTACAGCAGTTAGTGTATGAATTAATGATTATGTGCTTTATTTTTTGGGCTAATACATAGATAGGCATACATGAGGCTTCTCAGTTTAATTCTGTTTTTCAATCACACTTCAGGAAAAAAAAAATCCAGGAGCAGCAATAAATAAGAAAATAGAATCTAGTATCTGTACCACAGACACAATTTACCTGTTTTGCACCACTGGCTTGAAGAAACCAAACTACACAAGACTCCACTGAAACTTGTCTTCACAAGGTAAA
>NW_028185624.1:0-1667 GCF_003343005.1 Rhea americana
GGGCCTTAGCCTTCCTCGCAGCATCTCTACATACTCTGACTGCATTCCTATAATTCTCCTAAGTAGTCTGCCCCCTCTTCCACATTCTGTATATTTTCTTCTTCTCTCTGAGTTTGGCCAAGAGCTCCTTGCTCACCCATGCAAGTCTCCTGCCCCTTTGGTGAACTTCTTACTCATAGGGATGCATCGCTCTTGAGCTTGGAGGAAGTGATGTTTGACTACTAGCCAGCTCTCCTGGACCCCCCTTCCTTCCAGGGCCTTAACCCATGAAATTCCTCCAAGTAGTTCTCTGAAGAGCCCAAAGTCTGCTCTCCTGAAGTCCAGGAGACTTCCTGCAGGATCCTGCTTGTTGCCTTAGTTCTTTCCTGCAGGATCCTGAACTCCACCATCTTGTGGTCACTGCAGCCAAGGCTGCCCCCAACCTTCACATCTCTAACTAGTCCCTCTCTGTTGGTAAGGACAAGATCCAGCAAGAGCCCTCCTCATAGGCTCCTCCACCATTTGCAACAAGAAGTTATCATCAATGCATTGCAGGAACCTCCTGGATTGTTTGTGCCTTGCTGTGTAGTCCCTCCAGGAGATGTCAGGGTGATTGAAGTCCCCCATGAGAATCAAGGCCTATGATCATGAGGCTACCTCCAGCTGTCTATAGAAGGCCTCATGGACTTCTTCCTGGTCGGGTGGCCTGTAGTAGACACCCACAACAGTGTCCCCAGTGCTAGCTTGCACCCCGCTTGGGCAGAGCTCAATGCATTCCAGGTGTTCTCTCACATAAAGAGCAACTCCACCACCTTGTCTCCCTGACCTGTCTCTTCTAAAAAGCACATAGCCATCCATGGCAGCATTCTGGTCATGTGAGCTATCCCACCATGTCTCCGTGACTGCAATGAAATCATGGCCCTGCGACCTCACACAGACCTCCAGCTCCTCCTGTTTGTTCCCCATGCTGCGTGCATTGGTATGCATGCATTTTAAAGAGGTGGTCATGCCTGCAGGTTTCCCAGGAAGGGTGTATGGGGGTCCCCCGTAGCCATGTCCCAAACACACATCCCCAGCTGCATGCAGCCGTTGGAGGCCCCCCAACCCAACTTGTGTTTTGTTGTCTACCCTGTCTGTATGACATTCCCCCTCACCCCTCCTACCCAGTTTAAAGCCCTCTTTACTAGGCTGGCCAACCTGTTGGCAATGGTAAATGTGCTCTGCTTGGTGAGGTGAATCTCATCTCTCCCCAACAGCTGTTGGTCTTCAAATCATGTTCCATGGTCATAGAATCCAAAACTCTTTCTTTTGCCACCACCAAAGGCATAGCCAGTTGTTGGTTTGGGAAATCTTCCTATTCCTCCTCCCTTGCCTCCTCCTAATCAGCAGGACTGATGAGAAGACCACCTGGGCTCCCAGCCCCTTGACCACTGTGCCCAAGGCCTTGAAGTCTTCCCTGATTGTCTCTAGTTTGCTCTCTGTATCGTTAGCACCCACGTGAAAGAGCAGCAGAGGGTAGTAGTCTAATGAGCGGACAAGCCTTGGCAGCCTTTCAGACACATCTAGTATCCTCACCCCCAGTAGGCAGCAAATGTCTCCAGAGGAGTGGTCAGGTCGACAGATAGACACCTCTGTCACCTCTGTCCCCCTCAGCATGGAATCACCCACTACAACCACTCGTCACCTCT
>NW_028185625.1:0-1579 GCF_003343005.1 Rhea americana
GAGAGCCTCACTAGAAATCTTTTGGACAGATAGGAAGCAATACATTGAAACAAGATTTGGCTAAAGGGACAGACTACTGAAAGATGGAGCAAGCCTTAAACTCCCTGAAATACACAGCAGCATCTTGGTATCTGAATACAGTAGGAGTATGGAAAGGAGGAAACCTGGGAAAAATGGAAAGTTACAACCTCCAGGTGGAAAGCAGGAAAGGCAATGTTAAAAATTGTCTATTTAATCGGGACATGTGGGAAATAGAAGAGTAACACAGCTCCTGGGGCTCCCAGGCCTTGCTGTGAGCCGTGCTGCTCTTAGGGCATCTTGGCTGTGTTTCTGTCCAAAAGTCTGAAAAAGTTTTGATGTGAGGCCATAGAGAAGAGAGATTTTCTTGGGTGCTBAGAGGAACCTCTGCAGGACTCAGGCACGTGGAAGGAAACCCACACCAAACCCATTGCTCGCCCCAGAGGCCTTCCTGGACCCTCACACCAGGAGCAGGATGGAAGGTGGGGCATGGCCACATCCTGGACTAGCCTCCAGCAGGCCTTCCGCTCCACCACATGAAACAGCATAAGTAAGCTCTCTAAAGCAACACTTCCCATGCCTCTGGTGCCTACAGAAGACTTTGCGTAGGCACACAGTAGACAGGGCAAAGGTCTAATGGTTCAGGGCTGGGGCTCACAGCATCAGCTAGGCGATGTCAAGGGCTGAATAAGCAATCCAGAGAAGTAAACAAGTACTTCCTTCTGCAGTGACTTGGAAAGCCCCATCTCTAAGACCCAGCAATGTGSCCTCCTGGCCAGAAGGCCAATGGAATCCTGAGGTGCATTAGGAAGAGTGTTGGCAGCAGGTCGAGGGAGGTGATCCTGGCCCTCTACTCAGTCCTGGTAAGGCCACATCTGGATCCAGTTCTGGATTCTCCAGTACAAGAAAGACATGGAGCTACTGGAGAGA
This sequence comes from Rhea americana, assembly GCF_003343005.1. Taxonomy (NCBI): domain Eukaryota; kingdom Metazoa; phylum Chordata; class Aves; order Rheiformes; family Rheidae; genus Rhea; species Rhea americana. The sequence goes on from NW_028185625.1 coordinate 949, forward strand.
GTCCAGCGTAGAGCTACAAAGATGATCAGAGGATGGAGCATCTCTCCTATGAGGAACGGCTGTGAGATCTGGGCCTGTTTAGCCTGGGGAAGAGAAGACTGAGGGGGGATCTTATCAATGTGTATAAATACATTAAGGGAGGGTGTCAAGGGGRTGGGGCTGGAATCTTCTCAGTGATGCCAAGAGACAGGACAGGAGGCAATGTGCACAAACTGAAACACAGGAAGTTCCACCTGAAAAGGAGGAGGAATCTCTTTGCTGTGAGGGTGACAGAGCACTGGAAGAGGTTGCCCAGAGAGGTTATGGAGYCTCCTTCTGTGGAGATATTCAAAGCCCGTCTGGATGCAACCCTGTCTAACATGCTCTGGGTGACCCTTCTTGAGCAAGGGGGTAGGATGAGGTGATCTCCAGAGGTCCCTTCGAAGTTCAGCCACTCTGTGATTTTGTGATTCTCTGATCACTGGGGGTATTCAAGGGGGATGGAGCCTCCCTTCTGGAAGAGTTGCCCCAGGACAATGCAAAGACAAGGACGAGCAGGAAGGCTGGTTGTAGGGTCATTTTCAAATTCCATCAGCTGCAGAGGTGGGAGCTGGTCACCTCACAAACACCTGAATGAGCCAAAATGCAGGTC
>NW_028185626.1:0-1654 GCF_003343005.1 Rhea americana
AAATCGGAGTCATAGCTGCGAGAGAGTTAACTAAGCAGAGCAAAAGTGTGTGGTCACCGTGGATTGGGGAGGTTACGTGCAGACAGAGGGCTTGGAAGGAAGGGCCTTCTGCGATGCATGGCTGGCAGGTAAGAGCATATCAGAATGTCCYCCTCCAACTTCACATGCGCTCCTCATGAACAGGCTTTCCAGGCAGCGAAGGTAGGCTACTTTTCATGATGTATTTTGGGTATGCTTTTTCATGTTACACTGGTATAGCTGTAAACAACTCACAGTGCAATAACCTTTGTTCCAAAGTGATATAAAAGCTCCTTTTTTTTTTGGCTGAGCAAGGGCAAAAAGGTTTCTGTGTGCACTGAATGTGTCTTCTTTTGGCTTCTCACAACTCCTGGCCCTTCCACTCACTGTGAACTTGCCTTCTCTGCTTTTCTGGGGGCAGGTGGGGCGGTAAGCAGTGGGGGCTGTGCAGATGTTGCACCAATCGGGGTAAGTGTGGGGCTGGAGCTGCATGCTTTGGGGGCAACTTCAGTACCACCACGAGCCCCATTAGCAGCTGCTCCTCCTGCCCCGCCAGCCAGAGTGCCGTGCTCCCACTCGTGTCCCACTGTCTCTGTAAACAGCTTCTGCCTGCAGCTATCGAATTGTGCCAATGCCGCTGGCGATCCTCGGCTGCGTCCAAGCTGGAGGTTACGTCCCTCGGGCCCGCCGGTTCAAGGGCAGCGTTGCRTTTTAAACAAGAGCTTTGCTAGCTCAGCGTATTTTGCCTGCACCGTGCGCCCAAGGGGGCTCACAGGCTAGGGAGGCAGAGGGGAAGCGGAGCACAATGTGGAGAGAAAGAAATGCTAACAAGGCGATTGAATCAGTGACCTTGTTTCCAGGTACTGCTTGCTTTGGTTGGTTCGGATCACTTGGCTCACAGGTCTTGTGCAAGCAGCTGTTTCAGCAAATCGGAGCCGTGGTGATATCCACACGGTGAAGCACCGACCACGGCTGCAGGCGCGGCGAATGCCTGCATGAACCATCATCCCTACCTGGAAAAGGGGGCAGGCAGGGGACAGAAACGTGAMTAAAATTCCAGATTAAAAAAATCASTTTTYAAATGCAGGTAGCCAACACTTGTATATGAGTAAAGGGTCATGCTCTATACCTCTTTTTTTCTCATGAGAAATGTATCCTGGGCGATGTTCTTGTGGTTATCTGAAAGCTAAATTTCGGTGTATAGTTCTCCGAGAATTCTGCTGAAATTTATTTTGCTGAAATGCACTGGCACTGAACTTTTTGCTTGAATTACTCTTTTTGRGGGGTGAGATGACAGCACAAGAAAAAGGCATGGCTTTATGTTTTTGTCTTGCAGGTTATCCCTTTGTAAGAGACAACAAATTAACAATGGAACCCTCAAAAGAATATGTATTCAGCCACAAAGGATTTTATTTTGGAGCAAATATARCTACCCCTGAGTACATAGATTCCCTGGAGACGTTTGAAATCAGAGACAGCGACGTATTTATAGCTACTTATCCAAAATCAGGTAAGAAAGAAAGTGTCTCCAAAGGAAAAAAAAACAAAACAAAACAAAAGCAACCAGCCGCAGAACAGGCTGTATGCATGACTATACTGTCTGCAGTATATCTCATGACTGTTTACTATCTTAAGG
>NW_028185627.1:0-1612 GCF_003343005.1 Rhea americana
GCCCTGGTGACGTCCACACGCACCCCGTTGACGTCAACGCACACCCCGGTGATGTCACGCCTGTCTCGGTGATGTCACAGATGCCCCGGTGACATCCACGCGTGCCCCAGTGATGTCAACACATGCCCCGGTGATGTCATGCCCGTCTTGGTGACATCACAGCTGCCCCGGTGATGTCAGTGCACACCCTGGTGACATCAACACCTGCCCCGGTGATGTCACAACTGTCTTGGTGACATCACAGCCATCCTGGTGATGTCAATGCGTGCCCCAGTGATGTCACGCCTGTCTCGGTAACACCACAGCCGCCCTGGTGATGTCAACGTGCGCCCTGCTGACGTCAACACCTGCCCCGGTGATGTCACGCGTGCATCCCGGTGATGTCAACACCCACCCCAGTGATGTCACGCATGCCCTGATGACGTAATGCACGCCCCCGATGACATCACATCCGCAGTGATGACATCACATGTGCTGGGCGGGTCCTGGCACGCAGCCCCGGGGTGTCACAGGGCCCTGATGACATCGCCGGTGCYCGGGGGGCTCCCGCGCTGCAGCTGGGTGATGTCATGGGGGCACGGTGACATCACACGTCCCGCGCTGCGGTTGGGTGACATCACGGCGATGTCACACGCCCGGCTGGGCCTGACGCCGAGGCCCTGGGATGTCACCGGGCCACAGCGACCGTGCGAGGTCACGAGCTGCACGCGGGTGATGTCACGGGGCTGTGGTGATGTCACGCGTGTCCGGCCGGGCCCTGTGCTGCACTGGGTGATGTCACAGGGCTGCGGTGACATCACACGAGGGCTGCGGTGACATCACACGAGGGCTGCGGTGACATCACACGCACCCGGCTGAGCCCTGCGTCGCAGCCGGGTGATGTCACAGGGCTGCAGTGACCTCACACACGCCGGGTGGCGTCACCGGGGCGCGGTGACGTCACGGTGACATCACGGTGACGTCACCACGGTCCCGCCCAGCTGCACATCGACTTCTTGAACCCGCAGCGGAGCTCCTCGCCGGCACCGGGTGTCACCGGGGCGGCCCCGCGCGCGCCGGGTGGGGGTGACGGGGTGCGTGGGCGCGTGCAAGACGTCACCCGGGCGCGGTGACGTCACGGTGACGTCACCACGCCCCCCCCCCGCCCAGGTGCACATCGACTTCCTGAACCCGCAGTGGAGCTCCTCGCTGGCGCTGGGCGTCACCGGGGCGGCCCCCGCCCGCCTGCCCTTCCCCGCCACCGCCGCCGCCCTCAAGCGCTCGGCCTGGCTCCTGCAGCGCCGCGCCGTCTTCCGCAACGCCGTCAAGGTGGCGGGCGCGTCTCCACGCGGTCGTGGGTCTTCAGGTCCACGCGTGGTCCCACCTCTGGGGGACGTCCACAGAGGGCTCCTCATGTCATTGGGGGGGTCCCTAGGGTGGACCCACCTCTTGGGGATGTCCCCCGGGGGGTCTTGATGTCCCTTAGGTGTCCCCCAGAGGGTCCTCATCTCCCAAGGACGTCCCCAGAGGGCTCCTCAGGTCCTTGGGGGGGTCCCTAGGGTGGTCCCACCTCTTGAGAACATCCCCAGAGGGCTCCTCAGGTCCTTGGGGGGGTCCCTAGGGTGGTCCCACC
>NW_028185628.1:0-2940 GCF_003343005.1 Rhea americana
CCCCCGCCTCTCTCCCCGGCAGCCCGCAGCGAGAAGCGCCGCTCCCCAGCACTTTTTTGGGCCCGAGATATGGCAATGGTAGTTAGCAGCTGGCGAGATCCGCAGGAAGACGTGGCCGGGGGCACCCCGAGCGGCCCCAACCCCGCAGCGCAGCCGGCCCGGGAGCAGCCGCCCCAGCAGCAAGGGGGCTCGGCCGCCCCGCACACCCCGCAGACCCCCAGCCAGCCGGGACCCCCCTCCACGCCGGGCACGGCCGGGGACAAGGGCCCGGGCCAGCAGGGCTCGGGCCAGAGCCAGCAGCACATCGAGTGCGTGGTGTGCGGGGACAAATCCAGCGGCAAGCACTACGGCCAGTTCACCTGCGAGGGCTGCAAAAGTTTCTTCAAGAGGAGCGTCCGCAGGAACTTAACTTACACATGCCGTGCCAACAGGAACTGTCCCATCGACCAGCACCACCGCAACCAGTGCCAGTACTGCCGCCTCAAGAAGTGCCTCAAAGTGGGCATGAGGCGGGAAGGTGAATATTTCTTCCCTACTATACTATCGCTCTCTCTCCCTATGGCTATATATACATGTGTGTGCGAGTGTGTGCGAGTGTGTGTGTGTGTGTATACGTACACACACACATGCACATTTTTATATATATATATATACACATACATACATATATATATATATATATATATGTTTACAGCTCTCCATGGCGATCTAGGTCTCTCTGTATTTACATGCACATGTCAATCTCTCCCTGTGTCTGCACTCCATCTGGCAGCTTTGCACCAGGTTTTGTTGTTATTGTTGATGGTGGTTGGTGGTGTTTTCTTTTGCTTTTTGGTTTGTGCCTCCTGCCCTCCTCCTGCTCCTCCCCACCCCCTTCCCCAACACCACCACACTCTTCCTTCCCTGCTCATTGTGCTGAGAATTTATTATTATGATCGCTCACTAAATATTTATCCTTTAGCCGCTATCTCCGCTCTCGTGTGTGTGTGTGCGTGCCTCTGTGTGTGTGTGGATGTGGTTTTGTCTATTGTTGGCATGAGACTGGGGGGGAGGTGGGGGGAGATACATCTCCCTGTACGAGATGTGCTTCCATTCAGCTTCCTCCCCCCCCTCCCGCCTCATCATTTCTTTTTAAACCCACAACACTTCTCGGTAGACCCATTCCCAGCCTCATCTTTCCTGAAAGAAAGATGAAAGACGTGTAAGTAGGAAGGAAAAAGAAAAGGGAAGGGGAAAAAAATAAGATGGGGAAATGTGCTACTGTATCTCCGCTTCCCTGTGCTTCCCAGTGCCCCGGAGTGTGCTTCTGTGCGAGATTTGGCCTTGTTTTCACTCCATGCGTTCAAAGGAAAGTTTGTGACTGAACCGGGTTTCTGTACTTCTGTCATTTTTTTTAGCACGCTGCTCATTTTATTTCTTCATCAAACTCCACCCTCTCCTTAAAGCCTGCATACAAATTGCGATTTATAACCTATTTACCGATCCTTCTCATTTTAGCAGAATTCATAGTCCTCATCTGGCAGTGGGCTCCTCACCATTTCCAAGTGCTCCTTTATTTATTTATTTTTCTTCTCTTTTCCAAGAGTTGATGTGCTTTTCCTTGCATTAAGGCTCATTTTTGCGTAGGAAGATTTCCTGTCCTCTTTTATCTTCGAAATATATTTCTCGGTTTACAGACAAAGTTCATCCTGTGACTATCGTTAAACATGTCTTAGAGTCACATCAGCGAAATTTTGCGGAGTGGGGATTACTACTGCCTTAATTGGTTTTAAAATTATATTTTATATGCCACAAGAAAAGGAAAGGAGCTGCTCCAGATCTGAAAGAGCTCGCAAATATGACGACTTCATTGGTAGCTTCAGGGGCTGTTGGTAGGCGTCTGGGAAGAAAAAAAAAACTTAGAATTGTGCATGTAGTTAATTGAAAAATAACTGCCAAGTTTAAAATCAGATTCAAGAGGGAGAGGTGGGCTGGAGGGCAGAAGGAGGAAGGTCCGGCCCGGGAGACGTGGAGGGCTCGGTGGTGAACATACGTGCCCTGCTAAACTGGAATAAAATAGAAAGTTGGGAAAATGTAGCATGCTGGAAAGAAGAATTATCTGTGTGCGAGTGTGTGTGCATATGTGTGTGTGTGTGTGTGTGTGTGTGTGTAGAAATAAGCCTGAGTAGCCGTATCTTCTCCGTAAGTTACCTTTGTTTACATGGCATGCGGTTTAAAACGCTGGCACTGATGAAGTGAAACACACACACACACACACACACACACACACTAAAAAAAAACTTTGGTCAGCTTTCGGGACTTGAGGCATGCTTACGCGCTGTGTGGAGATGGTTAATGAATCCAGTGTTTTTGCAGTTGCAAGCTTGTGCATTCACTGTGCAACGCTGACTGCAGGCTTTTGCAGTGGCAACAGCGCGTCAAAGATATTAATTACACCGTCCCCCTTTTTTTCCACGAATGTTTGGCTATTGTAAGTTCGGACCTTTTTGTTTTATTTCTCCCCTTCAATTGATAATATTTAATCTTTCTCTTCCTTTTAGCAGGGAGAACTTTGCTGGGCGGGGGAGGAGGGTCCTGTATGGAAAGCTTGTTCTGTGTAATAAAGTTAGCAGTGGGGAGCTCGGGGACTGTGACCTGTGCCAGTTTTAAGGGTAATGGTGTGATATTTTTGAAGAATATGGACGCATTTATTTTTATGTTTCAAAAAGGAAAAGGGRAAAAAAAAGCATCACAGCAGTTCACTTGTAAATCTCAATGCTACCAGGGCAATCGGCTGGGATACACAACAGAGCTTGGCTATATTTTTAACAGCTGGCTGTGATTTTTAACCCTACTTGCTTACCACCCGGAGGATTTCTTTGATTTTATTTTTATGTGTGGGGTTGCCTTTTGTTGCAAGAGGGGAGGGGGCCGGGGGGTGGATTGGTCTTGTTTGCCTTG
>NW_028185628.1:3895-8162 GCF_003343005.1 Rhea americana
AGGGGGGCACCCGCGCGCCTCGCGCGCCGCCCCGAGCGGGGGGCCTCGGGCCCGCAGCTGCCCCAGCGCGCTGGGGGCTCCCGAGAAATGCGTTCGAGCTCGGAAAGAAATATAATAACCTCAGAGAGGCAGGAAGTCGGAGGGGGCATGTCCCAGCCCGGAGATAAATCTTTCCACCGTGCAAAACCCCACAAATATTGGAATTTTAACAGATCGCCTAAAAAAATAGCAAATTAAGTGGAGGCGGTGGAAACATGCATGCATGCATGTTAACAATTTTTCTTATGATAGATGGTTCAAATTAACTAGCAGGAAAGTGCATTAGCATCGCCTTTGAAGTGCTCTGGTTGTAGCCTATAAGAATATAATACATCTTTTATTATTATAACCTGCGAGAGAGAAATTTATAAACATCAAAGACGAATGATATGGAGGAAACGTAGGAAATAGAAATAAGGCAAGATAAGAAGCAGCCTCGCAATGTCACTTTTTAATTATTATTCTAATTATCACCACGATGGGGCTAATTGCCACTTTTGGGGCTTTTTTCCCCCCTCTCTTTCCTTCCCTTTCTCTTTCGTGTTTTGRTTTCTTCTCTTTTTTGTTATTACACTGACCTTCCGAGTTGCTAATAAATAAATAGTTCCAATAAATCTGACTTAAAACTAGGCCGAGGCAGAATTAAAAGCATTCCTGAACAAAGATGGCAAATCGTTCAAAGGCCTTGTTTAACAGTAAGCAGTTTATAATCCATCAATATTTGTTGCCTTTCATGCATGAAAAATAGTATTTACATTGTATTAAAATGACTCTTAAATTTGCACAATATTGTAATGTAGCAAATGTAGTATTAATATCGATTTGAACATCAGATAATTTATTTAGACAGGAGTATCTAATTTGTATGCAGGGTGGTCGAAGACATGTACTGTGACTGCCCCCTTTTACTTCCAGTGCAAATGCAGTCTTAGTGTTGGAGGGAATATTTCTTTGCAGAGGATAAAGTGCAGATCTTAAAACAAATGGAAGATTTACTGAATAGCCAGCTCGACATTTTAATGCATTTTATCTTAATAAGTCTTCTTGATGGAAACATGTTTTTCAAAAGTGACAAAGAGACCTGGCAGCATTTATCAGGCTGATTTAACTCCAGAGCCTGCCTGCAGACTTGCATACTTTCCATTCCCATTCCTTTCAGGATGTTCATCAATAAACGGGGCCAATCCGGGAGAACCCTCTTTTTTTTTCATACCCAACTTTAAGAGATTATTCCTAAACAGAGAGAGGCTGGTCTAAGTCTTCTCGTTTCTCTCTGCAAAAGGTCCCAGGAAGGCGGTTGCCCCAAATGAGGACGCTTTGGGGGGGATTTTTTTCCTCTCCCTTTTTTACTTTCTCTTCTTTTCTTCTTATTATTTTACCTTCTCCACACCATCGACCTTGGCCAGAAACGTAGCTAGTGGCTTTAGAAGAGCATTTCACTTCCATATATTAAAAACAAACGTAATAATTAATAATAATTTGCGAGGGAAGAAACCTCCTCCAACAATTGAGTAGAGCAAGAATGGAGTTTAGAAAGGGAACAATAATATTATTTTGGAGCAGGATCGCGTGGGGCATCTCAGAAAATGGAAATACAGCTGTCAGGAGTAATCTACCCCTTCCCCTTACCCCCATCCACACATTTCCACTTTTGACTAAACTTGTTTTGATTGCTTAGCCAGAGGGGAATTCATGGGAAGCCTTTCTCAAAGTCATCCAACTTTTAAACAAACTTTGACTGATGGAAAAGACATTTTTAGGCATATTGTCCTAAGTCCTTCACTGAGGACTAAGTATTTAAAGCTGGCATGGGTTTCTCCTGTTGTGGTTTTTACATTTGGGCTCCGGATAGTATATTTAATCCGGAAAATTCTGGACACCGTCCAAAGACTGGGTCGTGACCCCAAACCTGCTGCTTTCTTGCCTCTCTCTCTCTCTCTCTCTCCATTTTTTTTTTAGTTATTAATTCATACACTTACCTCTTTCTTGTAATAAATAAATGTTTCCAGGAAGAGACCAAGCTAGATAACGTAAATCCAATAAATCTATTTGCAGCGCAATAAGAACTTTGATTTCTAGTTAGATGCCAGCTGATTACACCTATATTTTCTGAACACTAAACTCTTCTGAACACGTAACATGAAATACATTCCCACTACTACAAAGGAGAAGGCTGGAGTGTGCTGAACAGTAATGGTTATTTATTTACATAATTTCTTTTCCATAGACTGCAGGAAGAAATATAGAGCTTTCCCTTATTGACACACTGCCATATAAAAAAGTGAGGCGCACAGAATTTTCACATTAGCCCACTTTCTTAGATGGGGTAATAATTCATCTTTGGTAAACACGTATTGCATTATTTTTTTTTCCACGGATCCCTTCCATGGATCCCACCTCTCTGGACTGAATAATCTACTCGAGCTTTGCGTCTTTTAATTATTATTTTAAACTCCGTTTTAAATGGAGAATTAAGCCTTCTCCTCCCCCCCCCGGCCCCTGCCCCCGGCCACCTTTAAAGATGCAAAATAAAATCCAAATAAATGCATATGCCAGACCATTTAAAATAATTAAAGCTCAATAGATATTATCGGCGTGAGAAAATCCTAAGCGTTTGGAGCTCTAATACAAAACCCAAGACTCAATTCTCTCTCCCTTGCTGTTACCTTTCTATCAAGTAACTTGCTCATCTACACTGTCCAGTGACCTGTAGTATAGGTGCACTTATCATAAATATCTGATAAATATTTTACTAACCTTAAGGGTACGACATATGGGACATTAAAAAAAAGGCCTGTTAGGGTGTCAGTAAGACCCTTTCATATTGCATTGTTTGGAAGTTGAATAGGATCCTAATGCATAATGGGCAGATAATGCATGTAAAATAGCAAGATATATGTAAATATGGAGTGTGATTTGTGGCAATCAACATATGAACAGGCCTGTGGTTCTGATATATATTGGGAACAAGAGCAGGCCTATGCTTTTGATACATATATATATTGCAACCTGGTGCTTTAGATGTTGCAAAATATCGTTGCATTAAAGGTACAGTATGGATTAGCAGAACAGTCTGGCTCAGATAATTGTATATCTGAGGGATGCCAAGTCCGCAGTTCAGGTCAAAGGTTCCTTTCTTCAGAAGTTCTTGAATTATGGCTTGTTTTATTTGTATTTTTGCTCGAGGCCATAGTATTGTAGATGAAGGTGCTCAGAAATCTTTGTAAAGCCGGTTCTTGMTATAGAAAGACATAAACCTCAAAAATGCAGTTGCTACTGATTTTTGCTTTGAATAATTTGTTGTGTCTTTCCAGGGTCATAATTCTACATTCACAATTTTGTAATGTCCTTTTGGGGCCATTAACATGCATTAATTCATATACAGATCTATCTATTAGCAAAGTCTGGCTTTGATCTATATTAAACCACACTGCCAGCTGACTGCTTCCCTGTGATCCTTATGTTTTCTTAAAATATTTATTATTAATCTGCGAAACAATGTAGATATATGAACTATGGAGGCAAACCCACCACGTTTCTATGACTGTGGGTTCCTGTGCAAGTCTCTCACTGAGCAGTCGATGCACAATTATCCTCTGTTTTGGGCTATGCCTACACAGAGATAGGTGTGTGTGTGTATAGACATGCAGATGCWTGTATCTATATATATCTATGCACACATACACACACAGAGACGTGCAAATATATAAACGTACAGGACTGAAGGGTTCCCGTTTATGCTCTCAGATTAGTATGCATGTGCCTAGCTGGTACCATTCTGCAAGGTGTGAGGGATATATTTCTAGCTATATACATGAAATACACCCGTATAAGAAGGATGTATTTCTGGCTGCATTTAGACAGTGCTCACCCACTGCAGCCGTTTCTAGCTTTGTGTCTGCTAGCTGCAGATGTCTGCTCAGCACAGCCTGGAGTAACCGGGCTGTATTCCGCTAAATTACGAGACGGCCTGCAAAGATGCGGCCAGTTTTCAGTTACCTGCTCTGCGGCGGAGACGGGGGCACCCCCCTCCCCCGGGACTCGCTCCGCAGCCTGCCTTGCGGGCCGCCCCACGCCGCGGCGCGGCCCGCGCCTTTGCCCGGATCCCACCCGCAGCCATGTCAACAAACTCGCTGCGTGCGTGTGTGCGTGCGCGCAGTTTGCCGCTGATTTCCCCCCTCCCTAAGCCCCCCAAAACCTTTTTCTTTTTTTTCTTCCTCCCCTAAAA
>NW_028185628.1:8519-10874 GCF_003343005.1 Rhea americana
TCGAGAGCCTGCAGGAGAAGTCGCAGTGCGCCCTCGAGGAGTACGTGCGGAGCCAGTACCCCAACCAGCCCAGCCGCTTCGGCAAGCTGCTCCTGCGGCTGCCCTCCCTGCGCACCGTCTCCTCCTCCGTCATCGAGCAGCTCTTCTTCGTCCGCTTGGTAGGTAAAACCCCCATTGAAACCCTCATCAGAGATATGTTACTGTCTGGGAGCAGCTTCAACTGGCCTTACATGTCCATCCAGTGTTCCTAGAGCCCGGCCCGCACCCCCGGTAGAGACACTGCGGAGCGGCACAGGCGGGAGCGCACGCACCGAGGGGAAGTTGGGGTGCAGGGGGGGGCCAGGACACAGACAGGACACAAAGGACAGGCCCGAGTAGGGTCAGATATGTGGCCGTGTTTGGGAGGCAAAGAAAGGACCTTGTGTCTGTGGAGATTTTTGGAGAGGAGAAAAAAAAAGACAAAAAGAAAAAAAAGAAAGAAAGAAAGAAAGAAAGAAAAAGGAGGATCGAGGGAATTTTAATAAAACCAGAAGGAGAATAATGGATCTTCCAGGATTTGTTGTGGACTGAGGTGGATATATTCTGTACAGAAACAATCAGACAAACAAAAGCGTTGGAGCTGAACTGAACCTTGTGTAGAAAGAAAAACAAACAAGCAAACAAGCAAAACCCCACACGCAAACACTTACCACGAACATTGTTACTCATTTTGTAAAATATTAGTCTTTATTTTCATTTTTTGTAAAACTTAAAACATCGTATGCGCATAAAGGAAAAAAAAGAAACAAGAATTAGGGGAAAATAACATTTTCCAAATAATTATAAAAAAATTGTCCTGTGTCTATGTATCTATATCTGTTTTGTATTTTTTTCTGGTTCCAAACCAGGTTTTCTGTGATTCTATACTAATAATTTTTGATATAACCCTTTGCTTCTTATAATGAGTGCGATATATGTTGTCGAAGCTGTTCTTCAAGAATTAAAATTGAAGTGAGAATTTAAACAAAAATAAAAGAATTTAGCAAAAAAATCAACTCATCACCCCAGAACCCATGAGTCCTGTTGCTTGAAACATGCCAACAGTTCACTGTAAAAAAAAAAAAAAAATACTCCCTCGATTTTTAATTTCTATACTGGCGTTAAAAGGGAGAACTTAAAATACTTGTAAGGGGGTAACAAAGTTGTATAAGCCACGTGATGTTCCAAAGCTGACTTGACTGTGTAAGTTTAGGGCTGAGTTGTCAAGGCCTAGGAAGAGGCAGTTGGAATGGCAGTGTAATGCCATAGGTGAACTCATTTCACCCAGGCTGTGTAGTAGACTTTCCACCAACGTTTGTGTGCGTACTACCCTGGCCTGCACATTTTGAAACACCTTTTCCCGTCAGCTGGAGTTTCTGCTGAGTTCACACCTTGCTGTTTCCTTTTAGCGTTCATGGGCATGGATTGAAGTCACTGTATGCTACCATCGCTGTGCAGAGGTGTACGGTATACGGCGTCTCGTAGTCCTGGTTCCTGTTACTCGTTTGTTACAGGCTTGGTGTTTTTCTGGTTTTTGTTTCTTTCCCCAAGGATTCCAGGGCCCACGCGTGTGYGCTCCGATTTGCGCGTGTGCTTTGCATTGGCTCTCAGTTGAAAGATCGCTCTTTCTATTTTTCTTTACTCCAGGCACCACGGTGTGTGAAGAGTATTCCCAGCCCATTAATATAGAAATCTAACTGGAGGTTTGCTCGTTGGGTGGTGAGCGAACGTGTGTTTTCTGCGTGTTGGTGTGTGTGCGTGCGTATTATGGTCATACACAAAACACGGATAATAACTATATGTGCACACATCCTATATGAAGCATCGTACCGTGCCTGCCTACAGCAGGCCGGAGATGTGTGCGAAAAGCCCTGCATCGTTTTGGTTTGGGCGTCTTTTTTTTTTTTTTTTTTTTTTTTTTGTTTTTTTTGTTTTTTTTTAATCTATATGCCTCATCTAAAATAGTTTCAGCTACCCTAAAAATCTTCTGGTTGTTGCAGAAGAAAATTAAAAATCGTTTCTGTAATGGAGCTCCTTTGAAGGTAAAGGCTTCACAATGCTTCTAGCTGGTGGTGCGGATCTCTGTAACAGCTTTCAGTGCATTAATGTTTTATAGGATCTGAGACGGAGCTGTAAGAACACATACTACCAAGGGAGCTCTTTCTTAACGTATTAATAAAGCTGGATCTTTAAAAATAACATTCCCCCCCACACGCAGACACCTCCCGCGCCCTCCAAACAAACCCGGATGAGGCAGGCTTTTCAATTTGTGGAGTCATTGGCAATGTTTTTCTTTTAATTTGCTGTCCTCCATACTCTCTCTCTCTCTCTCTCTCT
>NW_028185628.1:10901-17551 GCF_003343005.1 Rhea americana
TTTTTGCATTAACAAGATCCTTCAATCCAACCCGCTTGGGGTTTTTAATATTCTAGGCGCAGCAGATCCGAGGCGAGAGCAGCTCTATACAGTAGGCACTTATAGCTGGATAATCAACATCACGGGCAGATCCTCTGCGGGGTTAGAGGCCGGGAGACGCGGCCTGTGTTCATCGGTGCTGTGTGGCGGGGACTGAGGGTTTCAAACCTGGGCACACGAGGACGGAAATCAGACCCACAAGCACCCTYCCTCCCTTTCTGTCTCACACGGACGCTATATAGGCGGCAGCTTTGGTTGCCTTCCCCAGGCGCGGGGGGTGCTCGGCCCGCGGAGAGGGCTTGAGGCGCTCGGCCTTTGGAGGTGCCGGAGCAACTTCTCAGCGGTGCCTTTCGGTGGGAGAGGTGACTGGGCACCCAGCCGGACTAGCCGCAGGAAAAAAGCGGGGGGTCGGAAGGGGGAAAAAATAAGAAAAAGAAAAAAATAAAAAAGCTCTCGGTTTCTTCCAATGAGATGTAAATATATTCATTACAGTGTTATCCCACTGATGAAAACAGATAAACTTTTTTCGTAGGTCAGAAACGTATTTTTCAATTAATTTTCATATTTATGAATAATAATAACCCACCGATTGCCAAGAAACTTGCAGGTGTAGAGGAGGTGTACGAGATGCACTTATTTCCATGTATGTGCCTAGAAAGTGTTTCAATCCCTTATTAAACTTTGCTTATAAGACGGTATTGTGTTCTGAAGTGTTAAATATCCAGTCTCTGTTGTGTTCGTGGATGTTTTCCTTTGCCACGCTCCAAGCTCTTGGGCATTCATACAGTGGCTAAAGATATTGTATGATCTTGTCACCAAACACTATATGCTAAAAATGTGAATGTGGAGAGGGGCCAGGTCCCCTGCGTAAGTTTCTGCTGACTTGTTCTTACCTACAATATACTGTTTTAAAACCAACTCCAGTTAAATTTCTCCTGCCTTGTTGTCGCTGCCCGCCGCCGCGCTCCGCGGCCGCGCCGCCCCCGCGCCCCGCCGCGCCCCCGCGCTGCGGCTCCGCGGCGCTGCGCTGCTGCCCGCGCTCGGGCGCTGCGCGCAGGCTCCCGCCCGCGGAGGGCTCCGCCTGCCCCGCCGCACGACCGGGGGGGGCTCATTAACCGCTTGGGCAGCACTTCAAGGGAGGGGAGGAAAAAGGGGCTGGAGGGAGGGGAGAAAAAGGGGGAAGAAAAAGAGAAAAGCGGCCCGCGTAGCGGAGCGATTTGTGTCACTGGCGCGGTCTGGGGAGCGACCCATACAAAGGACCCACCTTTGAGCTCCGCGCTAACTAGCTGGCCTCCTCCCACCGCCCAATTAGGCCTTTTCCGTATATTCAGCCCAATAAATATTTGGAGATACTTCTAAATGGTAGGTTGAACCAGGGCTGGTGCCGGGGGTTTCGCGGGAGGCTGGGCTAGGCACGGCCGCCCTTTCCGCGGGCGGCCGCGGAGGTCCTGGCCGCGGTCCCCGAGCCCCTGCCGGAGCCTCGGCCCCGGCGGTGCGGGCTCGGCCGCCTCCACCTGCGGCGGGGAAAGGCGCCCGCAGCATTGCTGGGAGAGCAGCGGGTAGCAGGGACCGACCTCTCCCGAGCCCCCCGGAATTAGCTTGAATTTGGAAGAGGAAGAAAACAAAAAACAAACAAACCACCCCCCCAAAAAAAACCCCCTCCACTGTAGGTGACTTTTTTCATTGCACACTTAACACACCACTAAAAGCGGCGAGCTTGATAATGAAGTGGGGTCGCCTATATGCAAAAAAAAAAAGAAAAAAAAAAACCCACTGTTTCTAACAAGTAAATAACGGGTCTTATACGGAAAGCGTTTTATCGAATGCCTGTGGCTTGGGGTCATTTTAACTGACAGCAAAAGTAATAAAAGAAAAGTAAATTCTACTATGTTTCATGCGAAGGAAACTTTGTTTGGCTCCCAACACAAAGATAAATATATATTTTTTTAGCAGATGGAAAGGGCTTAATACAAAGTCTCTGCCTTTTTAAAAAAAAATTACCTGTGACATATGAAAGTCAGACGTTCCCTTTTCAACAAAAACACTCACTGAGCGTCTGAGAACTTTAACTCCTTTGAAGTAGATTTAAACTGTTGTAGAAGTAGACACAAGCTTCGCTTATAAATCAAAAGGGGCTCCCAGGGAAGGTGTCCCCAAGGAGCTGCCAGGCGAGCAAGCCTGCACATCAGCCGTCTCGTGGAGCAGCCCCGCTGGAAGGGACGGACGCACGGACGCACGGACGGACAGACGGACGGGGCCAGGCTGTGTGTCAGTAGCTCCACCACCAGTGATCAAGGGCATAACCGCTGAGAAACAATGTCCCCTAATGACATGTGCACGGCTATTACCCAGACTGTGGATGTGCTTCCTCCGGTTTCATGCAGCATTCTGACTATTCAAAGGGTTATTTTTTAAGTCTTGAAATAACGTTTTCAGCAGACCCGATCCTTAATCCTRTCTACTTTGAGCTTTATTGGGAGAGATGAGACTCGATTTCCCCCTCTTCTCACTTTCCTTCCAGTTTCTCTCCACCGGCTTGGGGTTAATTTTAGAAACGGCACGATCTCCACAAAACGTATCTATATATTTGTTTTAAAGGGCTCCTTTTCTAATTGGCTTCACAGTCACTGACTTTGACGTGAGATTCCCTCCCCCTCCCGCCTTCTTAATCCCCACGGGTCCGAGCAGCCGAAGATGAGTATTTTGCGGTGGTTCCGGGGCGCAGTAACAATGATAAATAAAAACATTTCAAAACCCCAACTCATGGCTGCCATGAAGCCTTGTCCGACAGAGCCCTGCAACCTTGCAACCTGCCGGGTTTCCCAGCTCAGGTGATGTAGGGAATTCCATACACGAGAAGAGGTTTTCGAGGGGAAAAAAAGAGAGAGAGAGAGAGATGGAGAAATGAAAAGAAGGAGGGGGGAAGAAAGGAGGAGGAGAGTGAGGGGTGAGATCTGAGAATACAAGTGGAAACTAATAAAACTCTTGTTAAAGTGCTTGCTCAGGATCCATGGCGTCACCAGGTCTTTTACTTAGGAAGCCAAAGAGTTTTATTCCTAAATGAGTTAAAGAGCCATTTACCTCTGTCGTGTTCTATTCATCAAGCCACAAGTCGAGAGTGCCTAACATGAAACTATTTGTTTGCTTACACAACCAGCTGGGTGCAATTTCACGTCTGAGATATCTATCTGAAAGCGCCTCTCATTTATTATCCTTACTTGTCAGCGAATCCATTTTCCAACCCCCCCCCCTTCTTCATTCATTGAAGGCTCTGGGCTTAAATACTCCCTTAAATATTTCAGCACCTACCCCTTCTCCCTTCTGATCTCACAGGACATTCAGCGCAAAATAGCTGGAGAATAAGGTGGAAACTGCAAAGATCACAACGGCGACCATTGGCCAAGGTGACTCCCTTACTGCAGCTTCTGCCCCCCCCCTTCTTTTTCTGAAGACCTATGTGATGACTGGGATTTTTTTCCTTTCTTTTTTTAAGTGTGTCCAAGATCGCACTGGACATTTTCCCATGGCTGCTCCAGTGCAAGGTGCAGCCACCTGAAAATAAATAAATAAAATAAAATAAAATAAAATAAAATAAATAAAATAAAATAAAATAAAATAATAAAATAAAATAAAATAAACCTGGTGAGAGAAGGATCGAAGCCCGCTGTTACTGCCCTGTCCACTCCTGAAGGCAGTGCACTGCCCGGCGCTGCTGGCGGGGAGATGCGAGGCCGCAGTGCAGGAGCCTGACGTGGCCTCATCCTGATGCTCACGGYTTAGGGGTCCCATCCAGACCAAAGGCGAGGAAGAGTGGAAGGGCAGGATCTTTTCTCCCACCCCCACGTGGTTTCCACTAGAAATACAAAGACACAACGTGAAATGGGCCCAAACGGGTTATAAATATAATTGCGAGGAAAGAAAACAATCAACAAAGGGGACAGTGGGAAATTGTATCTCCCCTCCCTTCCCTTACCCCCAATTTTGAAAAATCAGGATAATGTGAGTAGTGTTTCAAAGCAGGACCGTCTGGCTGACAAGAGACTCACTGTTAGTAATCTCAATGATGGCTGTATAATAGTGTATATACATCTCCTTGTCTGCAGAACCCTCCATCAAGCTTAAAGCAACGGATCAAATCCAAAACTACAGGGTATAAAATATCCCCAGTTGTTATAAAAAAAAAGAAAAAAAAAGAAAAAGAAAGAAAGAAAGAAAGAGAGAGAGAGAAAGAGAGCGAGAGAAAGGATAGGAAAGGAGGCGAGAGAGGCTCCTTGGAGGAGAAGCAGGCTGGTAGCTGTAAGCTCTCCTATTGTGTTGATTTAGGAAGACATTTGCTGTATATAACGTTTAAGGCTGGTAATATCATTGCTCGGCCAAATAAATAAAGCATTGGCCACACCGTGAGGTCACTATCGACCCYTGTGTTTGCCGAGAAGTGAGGTGTGTGTGCGTGTGCGTGCGTGTGCGGCTCCGAGCCCCCGAGGTTGTGCGTGCGTGTGCGCGCCGGGGCCGGCCCCGGCCCCAGCCTGCAGCCCGCTCGGCGAGGGCTGATTAGCATTCCCTGCCTGCCCACGGACCTGCACTGACAACTAACAGAGATATCCAGCTCACCACTAGGCCTCCTCTCCTTTTGTCTCCAAATCTCCGAGAGAAACACTTTTATCCGTGGGGTCTGTGCTGTGAACTTCCACTCGCTGCTCTGCAGCACCGTGAAAAATCACAGCCAAAACTAACCCCCAACCTGCCCACCTCCTGTTGGGGTGGGTTCTCCACCCCCATCTTTTTTGTTTGTTTGTTTTATTATTAGTTTGCTATTCTCCCCCTTTTCTCTTTTTAACCTGGCCGCAGGGCCGAGGGAGCTGCTGCTTTCCCACCGGCGGCCGCGGGTGCAGAGAGCTGCTCCCACGGCCGTGGGGCTGCGTGGGGCTGCGTGGGGCACGGCGCCGCTGGGGCTCCTCTTCCCACCGCTCACACAGTGCAACAAGCCCAGACTGCTTTTTTTCTTTTCTTTTCTTTTCTTTTCTTTTCATTATCTAAGTTTTGTTTCATTTTTTAGCCATTCTTTTTGCTACAGGATCAAATACGCTGGTGACTTTACTAAACAGATAAGTGAGGCGATTTCTCCGTGCTTGCTTTTCTTTTGTCTTTTTCCTCTGGGTTACTTTTTGGGTCAAATCTCTTTTGAAACACTGAACCTATCCTACACAAAGAACCAGTAAAGGAGTTGGGACTTTTATCCAAAGGCCAGAAAACTCTTTAAACTTCGAGATTTCAGCCGAAGTACGTTTCTGAATGGCGTTGTGGAGGCTAAAGAGTCACATAAACTTCCAGCAAAGTAGCTGTGGCTCCCTGAAGTGATAAATAAAACTAGTCAGGTACTTCTTTTTTTTTTTTTTTTTTTTTTTTTTTTTTCCCAGAGAGCCTTACAAATTGGTCCATGTTGACAGATGTTTGTCACTTAGTAACTTCTTTCCAAGTTTTTTCCCTCCCTCTCCCCTCCTCTAAGCCTTCTTCCGAGCTTGCTTTGTTGTTTTAAAATATGCATGTCTCTCAGGAATGCAAGTCACGAGTCCAAACTTCGTGTCCAACCTCCCACAAGAAATGATCCTTTTATAGGGAACCCTATATGTCTCAATCTGCACTTCACTCAAAGCCTTGGATATAGGGCACTGGTTGCTGCTCAAAAATAACTCCGCAGAAACGCCTTTCCACCTAAAATTAAAAAAAAAAAAAAAAAAAAAAAAAAAAAAAAAAAAAAAAAAAACATGAATGACTCTCAGGGAAGAAATATAGCTCCCATAATTAAAGAAGGCAGCGGTCAGAGGGGAATGCAGCCTGGAGGAAAAAAGAGAGAGAGAGAGTTTTTTATTTCTTTGCTCATTGCACTGGGCCGTCATTAGCAGCAGGTTTGTCCAGCGGAGCCTCGGTAGCAGCGGAGAGAAGGCGTCAGCTCATGACGGCCGGAGGAGAAGCGAAGAGATTGAGGAGCGCGCTGAGGCCTCGGGAAAAGAGTAAGTGACCTCCAGGACCAGCAGGAGCCAGGGCGCTGCCGGGCTCCGGGCGGCAGCTGCGGTTTGGAGCAAAGAAGGGCAGCGGCGTGAAAACAGGGGGAGGGCTGGGGGGCGAGGGGTGCCCCTGCGCCGGGAGGTGCATCGGGCCCCCGGGRCAGGGGCGTCCGGCACGCAGGAGAGCTCTGCAGCAGGAGGAGGAGGAGGGGAGGGAGGAAGGTCTCGGAGGGCCGCAGCCGGGCAGTGCCTCTCGGAGGCGTTTGCGGCGTTTCGCGGTGCCGGCGAGGGGCTGCGGGTCCGCGAGGCGGGAGCGGGCTGGAGGCGGCGGGGGCCGCGCAGGGGGGGCGGGCGGCGCGGTGCGGCGCGGAGCGGTGCGGCGCGGCGCGGTGCGCGCTTACTTGTCTGCAGAAGAGCGAGCGGGAGAGGGAGCAGAGGAGGGAGGGAGGGATGGAGGGAGGGAAACTTCGCAAGTGATGGGAACCAGACGAGCTGCTGCCTGGGTCACGCTTGCTCCGCGGCGCTGATGTGCAGTGACGTCACCCATGACGACCCTCTCACGTCAGAGCGAGCGGCCCGGAGCGGGCCTTGCCCCCGGGCCCGGGC
>NW_028185628.1:17691-19537 GCF_003343005.1 Rhea americana
ATCTGGGCTGCTCGCAGGCCCCGGCGCTTCTCGGAGCCGGTAACGCCTCGGTTTGCAGCAGTATTTACAGCACCGCTTTTAATACGCACCAGATGGTTCTCGCGACTCGGCTACCACAGCCCGCTAGCTCCTCGATTTTACGCAGCAGCATTTTGTTACAATTATGCTCCATGCTGAGACCAATTTTATTGGTGACCTATTTTTCATATTTGCAGCATTTTATGTTAAAAACCTCCTCCCTGGCCCCTTAACATAGGGCAGGACCGAGAGATGCAAGGAGCAGTCGCTGCTGCCTCTAGGTTGCAGACAGCTCTTCTAATCTTTAATAATGAGACGCTCCTGTTTGTGTGTATACATGTGTACGCAGATAAATAATACATATGCATATTTATTCACTATATTTGGTCAATAACACTCTTATTTGTTAAACCTCAATTGAGCGCATTTGCCTTCCTGACAACAAACATCACAGAACAATAAATATTGCATACGGTTAATTATAATGCCAACGCATTATGCTTAGCTTCTCTTATGTACGTACGCCCTCGTAAAACTCCTTGCAAACACGAACATATCTCACAGATATTTTAATATGGAGAGGAAAAAAAGCCAACCCCTTGAAGTCTCTGGGAATTCTTAAACACTGACAGGAGGAAACTGTGGCTAATACATTCCTGCGAGCTAAGCACTGTGCTGTTAAAGGCAATTCTTGCCTACATAACATCGCAGGGCTTTTAATCTAGTGCCCAGGATATGTTAGCACGTTGTGCAGAAAGCTACAGTGAGGATCACATTTTTCTTGCGGAGTTTTGTAACCTCCCTTTTACTGTACAGCAGAGAGCCTGTTTTCTATGTAGCAGTATAAATAGCCAATTTACTCCTTTGCAGGTGTGTTCTCTCGACACAAATGCTTTTTCCACTTTTATAGAAACTCTTAAAAAAATTTTGCCTCTCCTACTAAAATCACAGATGTTTATTTTATTGATATAACCTATACCTTGGTTATGCCGAGAATAATATGCCTCAACTAACAGTCATTTAGCAAATAATAGAGGCGTTCTGGATGCTTTCCAATGTTACACATGTACTTGCTCATAAAATGATACGTGAAAAAATTAACATCTGCTTTCCTAAAATAAAGTGTTCCAAGTAGCTTTTTATGAATGCTTCCTCATTTTAAAAAGAAATATGTAGAGATAAACTGGCATCCATATGTATAGCATATTTATAATGGTTTTAGGATTTGAAGGTAGCTATTCATTGCATAAGCCATTTAGAACTGACGTTTTAAAAGCTACTTAACCTCAGACATCCTTGAATCTTAAAGAAGGATTCCCAACGATATTATTTAAAGAGGAATTTGCTGTAATTTAATTGCATATCAAGGCGGAACTATGCACACGCACAGCCCCGGATGCTATGTTTAATAACGCTCCAACTTAGATTTTATTTACCTGCGTCCTCAACGCGTCCCGTCTTTCCCTTCAGACCAGCTGCCTGGGAAGTACGAGCCAACTTGCTGCACCTTTTCCTTTCCGTGTTTCCACGGTTGTCCACCCGCTCTCAGGGGCCGAGGCGCCCCTTGGAGCCACTGCTCGCATGCGGGTTATTTCATTAAGCTTTGTCCTTCGCTGGGAGAAGGAGGGGGCGAGGGGAAGAATTGGGATCTATAATCATTAGTGTCTTTTTATTATTTCTACAGTAAAGGGCCGGGCTCTTTGCTGAACGAGCCGCTTGAATGTTTTGCAGATGTTCCGCTCGCACCCGAGCTGACCCCCGCAAAAGCCTCTTAAACCCTTCGCCCTGCAGCGCGACAAAGCCCCGCTGAAGGCGCAGCGCCGCGGGC
>NW_028185628.1:20572-23179 GCF_003343005.1 Rhea americana
TTGCTGAAATAGAAAAGACTAGCAGAAAAGCCTCCTCCCCCGATAAGATGTGAGAACTTTTTTTTCCCCCCCGAGAGTGTGAAATGAAGGACACAAAGACAGTATATCAGTGAAAAGAAGAAAGTGGCCTTTTAATGAGAACTAAAGAAAACCAAAACGTAGATGAAGTGTACCGTAAAAGCTGCTTCAAAGTACATTCTAATTCCCCTGAGTTCAGCCATCACATAGATTTGGTAATTGGGAGTTTACTGCGCAGAGGTAAGGCAGCATGGTATGGATAACCCTGTATTTTTTTTTCCTTCAATAATTATAGATACATTTTCCAGAGTGTCTTTGCAAAGAGCCATGAGATATTAGAGACCTTTTACTCCTTTTGAAGGAAGAGCCTGTCATCACCATTAAAAAAAAAAAAAAAAAAAAAAAAAAAAACTACCTGCATGCTCCAAATTAAAATGATTTTTCCCTTTTCTAATTGTGATCCTGGCTGCAGATGGACTCTAACAGAGGCGAAAACATCATCAACTAACTACTGCTACCTTTATTGGTATTTGCTTCTCTGCCTGGCTTTCATTTTATGTGTATTTTCTGACCTTAGCTTTTGCTGTATCACAAAAAGTCTCCACAAGTAACAGAGCAATAAATCCAGCCAAAAATAAGACAGATTTCCTCATCGATGTGTAATAAAGTTAAAGGACATTGTTTTGTCAGACAAGCGCTAAGTAGAAAATAAATCTTTGGATCTGGGGAAACAAAACGGAGTGCTGTTGGCATGTGTGTAAATTTACTTTTAAAAGCAATAAATCAATGTTAAATTAAACAGCTGGGTTCCCTATCTTGGAGAAGGTTTCATGTTTAAGAAAACCTTGATGGTGAAATGTGCGATTTAGTAAGACATCCCAGAAGTTAAAGTCTGATTTCAATTCAAGCCTCCAGTGTCCCTGCCTATGGGCTGCATCTGAACTTCAGGAGCTGCTGTGAACTTGAGAGAGAGATGGAGGGGCAGACAGACAGACGGGGACCGTCAGGGCGAGAGGGATTGCGCCCAGTGGCTCACTTCAAACCTCCTTTCCACATGTTTCCCGCGGAGCCCTCGCCACCCCAGACCTGCTGCCGAGAGCCTGCCTTGCAGAGCTGTCTTTCATTTATTGCGCTAGGGTTAAATATTGTAACCTGTCGAAATAGTTTAATACTGTTATTATCTAAATGCTAATTTCATCATTTCTGCATCATGACACAGATACATGGCATGTAGGAAGCCGCATTAGAGAGAGGCAGAGATCTCTCTTTCTCTCTCTCTCTCTTTTTTTTTTTTTAGATTAAACTCCCTCATTTTAAGAGCATTCATAAGCGATTATTAAGAAGTCAGGCATACCTCTTTGCCATAGTGTCTGAAGCACTATTTTCCTAATCACATTTGTGATCTATTTCTACAAATGTTATAAAGCAGAGAGAGAGCAAAGAGAGAATGAGAAGGAAAGAAGAAATAAAAAAAAGAGAGAGAGAAAGAAAGCGAAGGAAAGAAGAAAGAAAGAAAGAAAGAGAAAGAGACTAGAGAGACCTGCAGTACCATTTTAGCATTCTGATGTAGAAAAAACATTGAATCAATAAGTTATTAAAAAGCCTAAACAACAAAAGCAACATTGCAGAACAGAAAATGACATGGTTTTGTGTTAGGAAATATCTGTATGTGATTGAAAATTTTTGAAATTGTGAAGTAAAAATTTAAAATCACCTGAAAATAAAGATATTTTAATACTTAGGCGTGTATTCGTGTTAGTCATTTTCTTCCAAACACTCAGAGGACGGTTTAAATGGAGAATTTGTAATGACTCCTATTTAGTATTAAAGCTTCAGATATACTTGCAGATTAGCTACAATGTCTACAGATCGCAGATGTCGAGGTTTAATTTTACAGAAATAAGGTAAACGCGGAGTGGACGTATTTATTTTTTTTCCCCTAGGATCCCTAGAAGTTTCCAAAATAAAGGTGACCCGTCACAGGACAGAGACTAAAGGAGACCTTTAATATATTCCGTCTTTGGTTTGCTTTCTTTGAGAGCAGGCTCTAAATAACCGACGAAGCTTGTTTGTTTGTTTGTTTGTTTGTTTGTAGATAAGGACATTTTCAGTTTCTAAGTTTCATCCAAGGCACTGCTGCTGCTATCAAGTAACACTTCAAGCAGTCTATTTAGTTCCTCTCGGTGCCTTAACAAATCGCCTTGGCTCTCTGGGCGCATTCAGGTCTATATTCTGAACGCACCGTTGCTTCTTACTCTACCGCTAAGAGGGTGTTTTATTATTTATTTATTTATTTATTTATTTATTTATTTATCTTGTGCTAACATTTTCCCTTAAAGACACGAGCTGGGATGATGAGTCCTGAAGGTTAATAAGTGCCAGGCAGGTGCGCGCTGCTCGCCCCCCACCCCCAGTACAGACATACGCGTGTAGCGGAGAGTGCTCACACAGAATTAATTAAAAAAGATGGAGAAAAAGATTATCCTAATAAACAGGGGAACAAATGAAGGACAAAGAGCGGAGCTGTCCCTTCGGAAGCGGAGCGGGGTCGCGGAGCCCCTGCAGCGCTTCCCCCGGCGCCGGGCCGCA
>NW_028185628.1:23432-26610 GCF_003343005.1 Rhea americana
GCTGCACCGCTTCCTCGCTTGCTGGGGTTCATGCGCCACGGAAGCCAAGCGGGGCTGTGTGTGGGGGGAGAAGCTCATTTTCGCTCGCGCGTATCCTAAAACACCTCGTGAAATGCCTTCGGAGCGCCTGCCTAACCAGGCCTGATCTGTACGTGCTTAACGGCGCAGATCAGCAGGCTGAGGTTTATTTGCCGGTGGTGCAGGGAAAACGCTTCCTCAGGTCTAGTTTCAATAGGAATATAAACACGTCGTCTAGAGGTAGCCCTTGTGTCGCTCTATCATTAACTGATCAAAACAATTGTGATGTATTTAAAGTGTAAATGCCCTAAAATCAAATATAGGCCTTTGATCTTTTTAGGACTGTGAGGCATTACGTGTATATTTTCAAAAAGGCAAGTGCCAATAACCAAGGTAAAGATAAATACTAAGGAGCGAGGGTGGTGTTTTCCTAATTCATTCATCATCTTGTTGGGATCTCTTTCTAATTCTTGCATTTAAATAATCAAATCRAGCCGCTTTGTAGAGACGAAATTCTCTTCTTGCAGGACAAGCATTTATAAAGTTATCTAAGAAGACAAAACTGATGAAGAATGAATTATAATTTAGATCATCGGGCTGCAGGCTAGAGTATTATCATCACTGGTGCTGTTGTTGCTGATGTTGTTACTATTATTAACTGAACCAGGAGGTTTCCATCATTTGTATCACTCCAGCAATACCTTAAGGAAAGTGGCCTATTAGACAGGGAAAGTAATACTAAACAGTGAATCATCAGAGGCTGTCTTCCAGAGAACTCTTTCAGATTAGACAAGACGAGGATGATGCTGAACTGCTCATTTGAACTCATTTTCTCAGAAATGTGGCAGMTCCTTTCTCAGTAGGATGAATCCGAAGGAGTTTGAGTGGCCTGATTGGTAAACTTTATTAGGGATTTGGACGGGATTATTTGGATTTGGTGCTATGGGATCTTTGTGGAGTCTCTCTCTCTCTCTCTCAATAGGTGTTAGGCTGTAACTAGGAGGCGCTGAAAACCTGAGGCGGAAAATTTATAACTTGATCAGCTCCAAACCACACACACCAAAAAAAAATCTGCTACTGTTGCAAACATATGTTACAGATTAAGTTAAGCAAATGGCTCTAGTTTTGCGAGGYTGAAAGCTGATAATGAAAACTTATATGCTAAAGACTTTGGCTTTTGTTCTAACTCTAGTTCCTTAAACGCTAACAAATCCCGTGTACCTTTCTGGGGGAAAAAAAATCATCTAGCTGAGAAGAGAGTAGTGTCAATTGCCCTTCTGCCGGAATTGTGCCTGCCCTTGGCTTTAAATTTCTCACCAGCCGAGATCGGCCAGGTATTCGTTTCAGCAAAAAACTCTTTGGGGGTAGATGCTGTATCAGGAGGGCTCGGCGCTGCTCGAGYCACGAAGCGCCCCAGCCTTCCCTGCCTTGACTGCGAGCTGCTTCCCTGTCAAGCGAGCGCCTCTCATTTGGTGGCGAGTTTCACGCAAGAACTCAAGTACTCTGAATGTTTCCTGCAGACTTACCAACATCTTAGGAGTTTGACCGTTTTCCTGCTCTCTTCCTTTCGCAGTGCAAAACACTCAGGGCAAATGTGAGTCAGTTGGTAAGTGAATGGTGCTTCACTTACACCGAAGAAGAGTATGGTTAGGAATGGACTTTCAGGAGGAAGGGCGAGTCCAAAGGTCCCCTCTGGACTTTTATCTCTTACTCCTGCCACCCCTGCCTTTCCGAGGCGAGGAGCCGGCTGCGCTGCCCGCGGGAGGGCTGGCGAGCGCCCGGGCTCCGCGGGGCTCCGCGGGGCTCCGCGGGGCTCCGCGGCTCCGGCCGCGCGGGGCGGGCAGCCCGCACCGCCCCGGGGCGCTGCCCGCAGCCAGCCAGGCTCGGGCGAGACGCCGGCAAGAGCCTCGGCCCCCGACGGGCTGCTCCCTGGCAGCTGCCCTGTCCCGGCTCTTTGGGAACGGGTCACCGGTTTCGCAGCAAACTAAATAAAAGTGTCGGCGAGTGTGTGTAGAAAGAGAAACGCGCACTGACTTTTCTTTCCCTAAGCAGGCAGCGTGGATATGACATTGACAAATGGCTGAAAGACAAGAAAAGTCTTTTCAAATGTCTGAAAGACAAGAAAAGTCATTTCAAACGACTTTGCGGGGTTACAGGAAGAGAGGGCGAAGGAAGCGCAGAGAGGGTCTCCGGACTCCTCCCCCGGCTAGGGAAGATTTATTTATTTCCTCTCCAAAAGAGAAAAACCATCCCCCAGTAGGAAAATAAAATAAAATTGCTCTTATTCTACGGTAAACTTTCTGCGCTCCCCACGTAGCGGGTAGCTTGGAGAGGAGAAACGCGTTTAAAGACCCTTTCCTTCCGCGAAGAGCGGTCAAGTGCTTGGGGCACCGCGTGGGAGTGGGACAAGGCGGCGCAAGGCGGGCGGGCAGCGCAGAGCTCCGCGGGGACCAACTCGCAGCGAGATCTCTACAGGCTCAGGCAGGCTAAAGGGCAGCAAGTGACCCGTTCCTGGAAAGGGACACAGAGTAATAGGGACTTAGGAGAAAAAAAATAAATAAAAGCGGGCGGGGGGGGGGGAACAGAAAGCGCAACCAAATCTGGACATTTCGGGGTCGAATCCCCAAAGCTGGCCCAGATCCTAACGAAAGTCCAGCGTTTACATTTGCTTTCAAAGTGCTCGGAGACCCCAGGGCTCGCTGGAAATCGAGGGGTGCTTTTTCCTGCCCGAAGTAAAGGGGCAGAATGGACATCAGCTTTGTTTCTATCTCACCTTAAAGGGAAAAGAAAGAAAGAAAGAAARAAGACCAGAGAAAATAAAATAAAAGAAAAAGAACAGACGAAGAAAATGAAAAGGAAAACAACTCTGCTGGATGAATATTCAGCGCTGTAAAATATTTAAGCCCTCKTTTTCGTGTGCCTGTGGTGAAGCCTTTGATGCAGGCGGCTCGCTCCGTGCCGAAGTCGTTCGGTGATGCCCCCTGCGCTGGGGGAGCYGGGGGGAGGCAGCGAGAGCGTCCCAGGGCCCCCGGCCGCGGGAGCGCGCCACAGGTGCGCGCTGCCGCCGGCTCCGCGCCCGCGGGCGGCCCCGGCGCTGGCTGGCATCAGGCAGGCAGCGCCGGCAGTGGGCAGGGAGGGTGGCTGGAGGGCAACACGCTCT
>NW_028185628.1:27644-30038 GCF_003343005.1 Rhea americana
GGGCGGAGCCGGCGCGGAGCCCCGGGAGCCGCCGGGCCGCCCCGGCCGGCGCGGGGGCTTGGCTCCGCCGCCCCGGCACGGGGGTCTGCCCGCGGAGGGGGCCGGTGGCCACTTCTGGCTGCGCCGAGTCGCTGACTACTGAGCCCTGAGTCGGGCGAGCACCTGAAAAAGGCGAGCAGTGAGATGGGGAGAACGACGGGGCTCCTGCTTGATGGCTCCTTGCCCATCCGCGCTCCCCCTTTTCCGCAGCAGTTGTCACTTTGATCCAGATAGCCAACTGGTGCAGCGGTGGAGCGGGAAGCCCRCGGAAAACAGTGAAATACAAACAGMGCCCCACGATCTCGATGGCTCATAATTCTGGCACTCTCCCCCCTTCGCCCCGAATGGGTAGATGTACACAAAGTGGGCAGAAAGTACAGCGGAAACCACTTAAAAKCTCCCAAATTTAGTTTTAAGTGCACATAAAGGGGTGGTGGTAGGGAAATCTCCCAAATAATCCAGCTAGCCCCCAACCTGAGAACGAAWCAAAGACTCGCTCCTAATTGAATTAGCGAAGAAACTCAGTGGGAGCGAAAGTAGAAGTTACATGTGTAAGAAAGGGACCAAGGATCAGAAAGAGCTGGCAACAGCGACCAGCAACTGGCAGCATCTCACTTGCTATTTGCTATGAACCACTGGATAAATATTTGCAAGTTTCCTGTAATGTTTATGGCTTTCCCTGCACAGTGTAGACAAGCAGACCCAGGCACCACATTGGGGAGGAAGTTAGTTATTTTTATACCTACAAGTTGCGGGGGAAGAGGGGGTTGAGTGGAGGCGGAGAATTGCTCATATCAAGTAGTTTACTATACAACACGAAACAATATTTCGTCATTTGGCAAGTCGAGCTTGGAAATAGAAGGCGTAAAACTGTCCCGGGAATGGGAAGARCTGCCACGGAAGGTTATTTATCTAACTGTGTCAAAGATAGCAGCTTTAAAGGAGTTAGTTAGAAGGSAGAAGTCTGGAGACAGTCCTTCGCCAGGCATTAGGGGATTAGGTAAGGCTCGAGTGAAGAGAAATGGAAACGACAAAAGAGGACAACTCGGGCCTTTCCACAGAAGGGTCAGCTCTCTCCTGCGTCGCATTTAGTGAGAAATAAGTGACGTTATTGCCTTAAACCAGCCTGCAGAACTGTCCCCAGGAAATATTCGTATTTTCTTGACCTGCGGTGTCGGGGGGAGGTAGTTAAGCGGTTCGTTTTAACCGTGAGCATCCGCCACCAGATCGGGGGCTCCGGCCGGCGCCTCCCTGGCGGACTGCGCGGGGGCGGTGGGCGCCGCGCAGGGCCAAGCCGCAGCGCGGCGGCCCCTCGCCCGGGCCCGCCGGGGCTCCGCGCCCGCGCTGCCCCCCGCCGGCTTGCGCGGGGTCGCTTCCCCGGGCGCCTCAGCGCTCTCCGCCGAGAGAGGCGCCTTACGGCAGCGCCCTGCAAGACTTTTCGTTAATGCGGCTCTCCCCTCGCTCAGACAGTGAGACAGTTCCTGCTCGGGGGCGGGGGGAGGGGGCAGAGGGAGACTCYTTCTCTTTACTATTTTTATAGTTTACAGTCATGTTTCACCTTGTTTCTGCAAGGTGAGAAGGCGGTGCGAGCCGGGTGCGTCTGTCTGGAGCAGCGTTTGGAAATCACTGTGGAGTAAAAACCTTTCCCGCAGAGTCACAGAACTAACGCAAACTTCCCGGGTGCCGAGCTGTGCTAGAAACCCACTTCCTCCAGAGAGAGAGACAGAGAGACAGATAAAAGAGTTTTGAATTGGATTTAGTGAAATAGCACGAGATTCTTCAGCAGAAACTCTTCTCTCCAGACTCCACACCCACACAACTTCTCAGCGCCATGCAGCTGTGTGGTCCTGCAATAGCTCTGCCTCTCTCCGTTATACGGTTAGAAAATCATTACCATATATGCTACTTACTTAAAATAAGCCCCTTAAAAAAAAGTTACTTTAAAAAAGTCTTTGCTGTCGAGGAGCTTAGAGGTACCTAAGCGCAAACTTGCAAACCGTAGACACATTCCCCAGCAGGGTCACAACTTGGAGACCAGAGAAATTTCAGTTTATCGACGAAGTTAAACGCAGGCGGCATATCTCCCCACGCTCGGGGATTTGCGGGTCATCTGCAAGTCTGAGAGGTCCTCTGGAAGTGTGAATGAACATGGGCTTGTTAAGAACTCAAAACAGTTTTTTATTTTTTTTTATTTATTTTTTTTTAATATACCAGGCTAACTTAGGAGGTTATTTTTTTCGGGGGGGGGGGAGAAGGTTGTCACCGTCTTTACTGCTGCTCAGTTTTTATCACGGAATCTATCCTTCCTCCTCCTAACTAATCTATCCTTCCTCCTCCTAACTAGCCTTCCTGTTC
>NW_028185628.1:30098-33639 GCF_003343005.1 Rhea americana
AGGGCATGCAGTTACTGTGCGACCGATGGACCAAAACAAATTCTGCAGCACAGGGGATGATTTTCTTCATATTTATGTATGTCGAATACCTTGTTCTCTATGTGGGGGCGGGATGGCGGGGCGGGGTGGGAAGGGGTCACTACTCAACAGGAAGAATAAAAAAAAAATGCTCTAAACGGACGAAATTAAGTGCACTGGTCACTACTGGTTTGATGAGAGAGGAGGAGATATTGTCTACGTTTACACATTTGGCAACGTTCTATTTTTACTCAAATTACAGCATTTGGAAGGTGAAATTTAGAGATGCAATAAAGCTGCTTGTCTGAATCTACTTTGAAGTAATGCTAGTGGGTTTGAAATCCAGATCTACGTGCTAATCTCTAGTTTTGCCTTCAAACAGAATTCAGTTACAAAGAGCTTGGAAAGATTTTGCATCCATTCAAGAGGCACCAAATCTTTAATTTTCTGAGGAGTAAAAACTCCCCAAGAAACTTCATATAGCTCCTTAGGTTTTGCTTAGCATACGTGATAAAACATTGATTGTCGCAGTTTGGTGACCCATGAAATTTGGGGGTTAGTTTTCTCTTCAGACCAGAGCATATAATTATGCAAATAAAGAGCTGTCACTGATCTAGTGAAATAGTCACAAACACATGCAAGCCAAAATGGAACAGAAAAGTGAAAATTTGTGGTATTATGATGGTACAATGGTAAATGACATCTCCCTCCAAGTTTCCCGAGAAGTACATTTTTCACACTTTGTCGAGTACGTCAACCTCATGCATGCGTGCAYGCATACGCGTGTGCGCGCGCGGGGGCGCGCGGGCGCGCGCGGGCGCACACACACACACACCCTGTAAGATTCAGCTATCTACAAATGCGTGCACTGACATACACATCTCACAACTCTTTTAGTCCTACCAAAGTACACGCTAGCTGTGCACGTTGCTTGACAGGGTATTTTTAGTTGTCTGACTCGAGAACCGTGCAATATGTGACTCCGCACAGTTTTAGATGTGACACTTCTCATTTGTACTTTTGAATGAAATTCCTGGAGGGAAAAACAATTAGTGATGTTTCTCGGGGACAGGGGAAAAATGCACATTCCCATGAAAAGCAGCATCCTTTGATTGAGTCGGAGAGAATCACACCGTGGTGACTGTAATCAGCGCGGTGCAGTGTATGCACAAGGCAGATGAGGGATTTCTTTGGCTTTTTTTCCCCCCCTTTCTTTTCTTTTTCTTTTTCGCAGCCCTGCTGTGTTTGAGGGTCCACACGAGGACTTTGGCTGGTTGTTTTCCTCGCGGAACGTTTTTCCTGATCCCTCTCTTTTTGGCGAGGAAAATTTCCGCTCGTTGACCCATTGCTCCAGCCGTGGCTTTTCGGGTTCAGCTCAGGCTTTCGGTGACAACAAGCTCGTGATTCTCCTGTAGATCCAGTCCCACCCTTTGGCCAGTTTCAGACTCCCAGTCTCAAAGTTATCCGCGGCACAGACTGTTGCATAATGTCAGATGTCACCGAGTTTCCCAGTGATGAAATCTGAGAAGGCTCATGTCAGACTTCTCGCTACTAAAGACATCACTACATGAAAGATCAGTGGTGTGAAACTTTAAAAACATCGATCCAAATGAATCAATTAAATCAGCATTCATCCATCCTAACTGTGCTTTAAGACGATCATTGTTGCCTTTTTACACTACACAGATGTGGAGATAAACGCTACCACGCTTTCATGCCTCCTCTCTTCTTTGGGAATCGACTTTGTGCCGCTTTCCCCTTCCCAGCAGCTAACGCTCCCGGTGCGCACTCCGCACGGGCAGGGGCAGCGGGAGCCGGGCCGGCGGCGGGCTCGCTCCCTACGGCCGGCGGAGCGGAGGCAGCGCCCAGCCGCCGCTCCCCCTCGCCCGTGAGAAAAACGCAGCCAGACCCTTAGCGGATCCTTCGCCCCTAATTCCCAAGTAKCCTCTACCGGCCTGAGGCAGGAGCCCGAGCGACAGCTCCCCGGAGCACTTCCCTGCCCGGCTGGGTGCCGCTTGCAGGCCGCTCCGCTTGTTTAACCTCAGCCGGCAGCGCCGCGCAGCGCCGCGCAGTGCGGCGCGGAGCCGCCGCTCCCGGCCGCAGGTAGCGGGGCGCCACGGCGGCTCCCAGCAGCGCAGCGCCAGGAAACGAGCGCGCAGCAGAAGAGAAAAGATCATCTTTATTATTTTTTTTTGTTCAGTGTAAACAGAAATGTACAAGTCGTAAGAACTCCCTGTGCTTTACAGTTCTTTACAGGAGCAATAATAACACAAGCCAGGCGACGGCGAGATAAAGAAACGTTAAAAAGGGCAATTGTTACAGTAGAAATTTTTGTACACTTCATTTTGCATTGACACTTAAAAAAATAGATCAATTTCCGCGACATTTGGCACCTTGGAGATCCCTTCATGCATCCCTGGCGCTGGGCAGCGCGTTTTGGGGAGCAAACCTCCCCCGGGCTCTCCCTCCCCGCCGCACCGACACCCCAAACATGAAATGTAAATCCACGAACAACAACCTCCCCCGCCACGAACACGCAGGCAACAGAGCTGCGATGGAAACAGGCCGGGGGCGACTGCAAGCACCCGAGACGGGGTGCAGCCAGCCCCCACCTCCAACGCCTTGGGAGGGCCCGGGGAGGGAGGCGGTGACCGAGGCGGCCCCAGCCGCACAACAGCCCCCTCTCCCCGCCACCCTCCCGGCCAACAGGTCTCCCCTAGGAAACCTGGCGGCGCCGGCCGCGCATTTTTGCGCTGCCCCCCGCCCCCCGCCTAGGCAAGGCGTGATCCCCCACCCGTGTCCGGGCCCGGGGGGCACGGCGACCTCCCCGGGGAGGCAGCGCTTCCAAAAGGGAAAGGGTAAGGACCACAAGGTGGCTGCGGGGGACGGGGGGAGAAGAGACGGAAAGACGGGGGTTGTCAGTGCGCGGCAGTGATTTAGGGGCTCCGCGGGCGGCSGGCGGTGCCTGCCCCGGCGCCCTCCGGGAGCCAAAGGAAGAACTTCGCAAATCCCGTGGATTTTCACTCAAAGGCGGGCAGGCTTTGAGCCGACTAGCCCCACTGCCTTATCCGTGCGCTTGCACCAGGCAAAATACACCAGACCCACAGCAGACTCTTGCTCTCTCCCCAAGCGCTCACACCGTATTAACCCGCCCTCCCCCAGCCCCAGCTCTGAAATAGGAAACATTAAAGGGGGAGGGGGCTCCGTGTCCCAAACCCCTGTGGGTGGATGCAGGCGGCTGAACCGGTCTGAGGAAACCCAGCGGCCGGCTGAAATACCGTTTCGAGTTTCGCCTTCTTCGCCTGGTCTCTAACAACATCAGGGGCGATGCATACACGGGCATTGAAGAAAAGATCACTTTAATTTCGCATCATCAAAACTCTAAAAGCTAATCAGCGTACTTGCTTGCCAGGCACGGCAGCGGGCACGTCCCGCCGCTGATCACAAGGCAGCAGCGCGAGGTGCCGGCTCCGCCCGCCGCCGCCGCTGCGCGGGCGCTGCGCGGGCGCTGCGCGGGGCGCGC
>NW_028185628.1:33870-183870 GCF_003343005.1 Rhea americana
TAATGAATAGGCATTTTTTAGGTAGGACTTTCAAAAGGAAGAGGAGATCTACAAATAATGCCATTGATCCAGCAGGAGGAGAAAATCTCTACAACAAAGGAACTTTCCCATAAATCTGGACCAAACTTCTCGGACCCTCCTATCAGCAGAAAATGAAAGAGTGAAGAGCTGATCTCACTTGGTCCCAGAGAAAGAGAAGGCTATTGAGTGTAAAATCATGTGCTTGTTAGCACTCCAAGATAGAACTGGCTTTAAAAAGAGTAATTCATATTTTGTTCTGTCTCAAAATAGACTTTCTATCGGAATAAAAAATAAAGGTATCAACTAAGTGCTAAAGGTAAATTTTAAATACAGACATTTAATCTATGTTACACCTTTCATTAATACGTGCACTAGAACAGTTTGCAGTTTTAAAATTAGAGTTGCAAACTTTTTGTGAAAATGGTAGTTCCAGGATCACAAAGCAAYGAGATTTTAGCATCACTGCGTTTTGTTTCAAAAATATTTTTTTTTTGTAATTTACAGATTTACTGGAAACCTTATTTTAAATTCAGAGATATTTCTCCACAGAAATATCTAGTCTTGATTTATTATTTCCTAGGAGCTACTGTCCCCTAGTTTCATAAGCAAATAAAGCCAAACCAAAAAGAGTTTGTTAGAATTACAGAGAATAACTGGTATTTATAAGTCCAAATACTATTTAATCGTGTTTGTGCTGTTTAAGGGTTTGCTTTTTAATTTTTAATTTAGTCATTATAGTTTGARAATGAAAACCCTACAAAACCACAAATATACTGTGTTATTAAAAAATGCATGTACGCAGTTTAAAAGTAGGTGCAGATAGGGGGAAGGACAGGAACTGCGGAGACACATCTACCTGTATCAATTATTTAAAAGCAATTCTTAAAAAATGCATAAAACCCAAACTTCGCTCCTGCAAAAGAAGGAGGAAAAAAAGTGAACCCTGGAAGGAAGCAACAAAAATCCTGCAAGCAATAGGACCACGAAGAAGCTGTTAAATTCTGGCATCAGCTTGGTGCACGGCTATGTCAGGGCAATTAGAGCTGCACCATGCTGCACTGTGCAGTACCACTGTCAGCCTTAATCTGTGCGCTGATGGGCAGCACGAAATCCAAGTTACAGCCCACAGGAAGCACAACCAGTGAACCCATATTGCTTTGACAGTTGCACTCATCTAGAAATAATGTAAAACGCTATTTAGATGTATACATCACGACCCTGTGCTCTAGGAAGAAAACAATCTAATGAGGGGCTGGGAGACTGCTTGCAGAAAACAAGCAGCGAAGAGATTTGTTTTCCTGTTATTTAAAATTCTTCATATTTTATCCTGTTGGAGCGCCGCGTYGGGGCTGGTTTCACTGAACTGTTCTTCGCCTCTATAGCTTCGCTGAAGAATTTGAAAATAGACGGAAAGCTCTTCCAGGAAGTGAGTTCATGACGCTCTGTACCTGCAAAATACAAAGGGCAGAGTATGACTGCGAGTCGCCGGGTGCCCCCGCTGCCACCCCTGTGGCCTYCCCACCGCGGGGACCGGGCCAGGGCTGGCCCCCCCCACCGCAGGGCGCCGTCGGTGCCGGYCCCGGCGTCCGCAGGCACAGCCCGGGGAGCCGTGGCCCCGGCCGTGCTGGGTGCTTCTCCTTTCCTTGCTGCCTGCTCRGGAGCCGCGCACCCTGGAAGCGTCTCGGGCCCGGGGAAGTCCAATGCCAAAGCASCCTGGCTAAGAACTGCTTTACTAAAGCACTTCACCCATCGGGCCCAACTTGGAAAAAAGTATTACTTTACAGGGCTTGAGTACTCTGTGTTTTTTCTTCCTAACGTTGATTTCAGCCCAGTATACACATTTTGAATAAACCGAATRCTTGACTTTAAAAACGACTAACGCATCACTGAGGTGATCCTTTCCCCAGCAAACCCGTACACGATACGGAGGCGGAAGAGGGAATCTCTTCTGCTACCTTTTCCCTCGGCACACATGTTCACCTGCTCCCTATGCCTGCGGTCAACGCTCATCTACTGCCTCACAAGCATTTCCTTAAACATGCAATATATTTGCTTTATTAAAAAAAAAAAAAGCCCCAAACAACAACCCGATACCAATGCCCGCCCTCCCACAGAGCTAACGAGCCACGCGCTTGGGGGGAGTTGGGGTCTCCTCCTAGATAACCCAATTACGCAGAGATGCTGCCTGGAAGTCTCTGGATCCGGGGCCTCTGTGTGATACTTTAACATTGTTAATGATAATTCTTCAGTCTGTAATAGTAGGTCATTGCTATGGTTACTCTACAATGGTGCAACACTTYGCTTTCCCCTTCAGCTATTCGCTGAGACCCGGTAACCACATTTGTTGCCTAGCGACAGTTTTGTGACAGTATCACAATCGCGGGAGTGACAACAATGAAGGACGGGGCGCGCGGAGCGGCCGGCCGGCTGTAGCGCGCCCGGGTGCTGCCGGCGCCCCCGGCGYGGCACGCCGCCCGCCCGGCCCTCCAGGGACGCGCGCCGCAGGCCGCCGCCGCCGCGGCGCGCGCCCCCCGCCCGGGGACCCTCGTGGCCGTCCCCGCGTTTCCCAGCCCGGCACACGCGGGCCTGCCGGGAGCGGCTGCTGCTGCATCTCGCGCCCTCCCCTCCACAAACTCCTCCATAAAGGCGCTCTCCGTCGCGTTTCCCTCCCCCAGCTCGCCAGAAGGCAGCCATCACGCAAGCTCCTCCAAAAACACCCTCTACATAAAGACACCACTTCCCACACAAAGAGACTTTTTTATACAAAGACAATCCACGTCACACACATACACAAATCCCCCCCCACACGTTCCTCGTATGAAGACAATTCATGACATCTTACACAAATTTCCCGCAGGCATCTTTTATACAAACACTTCCCAGCTCCAAACGCATCCACCCTTTTGCAAATCCCCTTCGCTGGAAGGCAATCTATCACACCTTACAGATGGCTTTCCACGGAGGCAATCCAGCCCCTCCCTGCAGAGACCCACCCCATAACCGTACTCAACAAGGCTTGCTCCCTACTTTGGGGGCATCCCGTACGCAAAGGTGTCCGAGCAGAGCAGAAGGATAAAGTTCTCTGTTCAGCATATGCCACAGACCCCTCCTGCACAGAACAGCTTTGGTTACGGTGTGACCTGTGTGGTATGGTGTGGTTGTCCACTGCCACCACGCACTGCCACAAGCAAAGGTGTCATCTACGGAAGTGTGTTTTACAGAGAAATAAGTTATTGTAACCCACACAGAGGACGTTCCTGCACAGGTAGATGCCTCACACATCCAYGTCACAGCATACATTAACGTCCTGTTGAGCACCAAGAGCCAAAACGTCTTCACGTACGGCTTGCTGGGCCCTGCGCAGACACTTCCCATAAGAGCCCATCTCTGTCACTCCCATCTGCCTTTATCCATCTCTTTCTGTCTCGGTCATATTCATGCTCATTAATATCTACCGGCTTAAACCAGTTGAAAATATAGGCAGTGAACATTATGCCTTTTTTTTTTTCAAAAAAAGACGTTTCTCCTTTGTGAAAGGGCCATCCAGAAACAAAAAGTGACAAAACAAGTTTAAGAAGCCTCCCCCTTCCTTTCTCTATCTTGCCTTCTCCCATGCACTCTTCTCATTTCCCCAGGAGAGATCAAGCTCACGTGCACGGGTGTTACTGAAACTGATTAACCTAAAGCTTTCCCGAAGCAACCGCTCGCAACCCACCCCTCGCAAAAACAATTCAAGCTCTGAATCTAGAGGGAATCAATGATTCAGCGGTCTAAAGCAATTTTAACACTCTCTATTTTCCCTTTCCTAGTAACAATCTTACTGACAGACGAACAATTTCCCTGGTGATAAAATCACTACAATGGCTATTTAGTTTCTAGRATTACGATGATTCTTTCCTTGATTAATATTGCAAAAAGAAAAGCCTGCCAAGTATCTACCTTGGCCCCTTRCAGTCATTTAAAGGTCAAATTTTGCCATTACATATCCACATCCAACTACTACTAATGGGATAGCCCTAAAAATTTAACACTGCATAGGCTGTGCATTTGTGGTTTATGTACCGAAGGTCTGTAAGACTGGAGAGAAGTAAGCGGAGTTATGTCCTAACGGCGATGACAGATTTGGACATATGGTTTTCACAAGAGGAAAAATATTGTTGAAGACTGCAAGCTCAAAAGTRCTTAATAGCAGACAAAGCTAAACTGAATGCATGAGAAGCCATCTATTTTTTGATAGAAAGAACTGTTTGCACGTATCAGATAACAAGAAACATTTGTACTAAAGCCAGGATACTCTAAGGTATTTATACCCTTCGCGCTCACTCATTTCAATGGCAGTGATTATAAACTACATGATTCAACACATTATACTAACCACTGGATTGTAGCACAAAGTAAACAGCTAAGACATTATTCTTTGGGTGTTTGAGAAATCTTAGGAGCATGGTGTAATAAAAAGACAGGAAAACWACATGCTAAGTGTGGAAGACAGCTAGAACATCCTAAAATATGCTAAGACTACAGTTGCAGAAGAAAAAAAATAAAAAAAAAAAACCCTCTCAAACCCCACAAAGAAAAAGCGAGGCAGCCAATGTGGCTACGCAAGGATCTGCAGAGAGAAAAGACTCTCTGCCGGAGGAGTATCTATGCTGGAGGAGTGCCACCAAGGTACAAACAAAAAATGGRGAATTCTTAAGAAATCCAGTGAGAAATGCGATAAAAAAAAGCAGAATGACTTCCCAGTTGCTAGTGAAGAAAGAGCTGGGAAGAACTGGATTTATATTTTAACAAGTACAGAACATCACAGGAAAAGAACTACAAAGAGYTCCATTAATAAATGAAGTAAAATAAGTAATGATTGCAAAATGGTGAACAAATTTTATAATCAATTTATCTATCACAACAAAGAGATATTGACAATTAGAAATAATGAAGACTTGCCAATACAGTTGTTGTTATACATATATATATATAYATAAAGAAACAGGTAAGGGAATACTTTCAAAAATTTAATATACAAATCATCAGGTCTGGATGACATGCATCTGAGGGTCTTAAGGGAATCAGTTAATGAACTTGCTGAACTACTGGCAATTATTTCTGAAAATTCATGCACAATCAGGTAGGCACC
Organism: Rhea americana; assembly: GCF_003343005.1. NCBI lineage: Eukaryota > Metazoa > Chordata > Aves > Rheiformes > Rheidae > Rhea > Rhea americana. The sequence continues at coordinate 39,023 of NW_028185628.1, forward strand.
AGAGGACTGGGGCAAGGGGAAGGAAAAATAATGCTAATTTGAGAAAAGGAGAATTAAATGAAATTACCACATGTAAAATTTACCTTTGAATATTATTTTAATAAGAGATCAACATTAAAAAATTGCAAGTGCCTTTAGGGTAACAGGGGCCTTAAGGCAAAACATGTAGATTTAGTAATAAAAAATAAAACCAAACTTGACCACTTCACTGGCTCACAAAAATTAGCAGGCAAAGGATTTCTCCATTACGGTGTCTTTCTGAATAGGTCAACTTGACAAYTCTAGCCAGCAAGGAAGCTGGGGAAATCATTTGCAGTGGACTATGACCCTCCACTCTCTAGCGGGCTGCAAGTCACCCTTACRTCTAATTTATAAATGACTTGCTTTTGGAAGAGCCAAGGAGCTCTTACAATACTCTACATTTATGTAGCTATAATTCCAGTGTAATACAGTTTGAAACCACTGAGGTGGGCTCCTTGGGGAGGGGAACACCTCTGCAGATGAGACATCGCATGGTGCTTGAGAAATAAGCTGTGCCTGGCCCGTGCTAGCTCCAGCCATGAGCATCTCTGCCACGTGTGGCCCACACTCTCAGCACCAGAAGCAACAGTGGACACAATGCCAGTGTACGTTTAGATGTCGCACACCAGGTCCAGTTTCAGCATCTCATCTCAGCACAGTGCCGTGCCTCATAGCAGGCTGGGACTCTTCTCTCTGCAGTTGCACAACCGTAAGTTTGGAACAACGTAGTGGTTCATCAGCTTCACTGATGACTGAAGAAAAGCATAACTGCAAMTATGAGGCAATGTCTGATATCTCAAAATGACTTGGAAATGAGCACTGTCACACTTCTTGGAAAGTAGCTATCACACTTGAGAAGATAAACAGTAACAGTAGGGACTTGAAAAATACACCTATGACATGCAAGAGGGTTCAGGTCTTTTAAACACAATTATTAGTGACCTGGAAGAATAATGAGAGTGCTTATTAAATAAATTAATTAGCAGATGATATACTCAATAGGAGATGAAGCAAACATAAGAGGAGACAGAGAAATAATAAAAAGTAATCTAAATTTGGTTCCACGTTTACAGAGGTGGCTATACAGTGCGACCGAGTGAATGGCCCAAGGGATCATTTGTGCATACATTCATGTATGTATTTTAGCTGCCTCATCTTTTTATTTGCTCTCAAGAAAAACAGCTCTTTGACTAGAGAAGCTTACAGACTCCTTCAGCTGAAATTACCGAGCCCATGGACCGTGCRAGCTGTGTCAGCTCGCCTCGTGGAGTTAGGAAGCCCCATAATTCACTCTCGCAGCGATTACCAGCTGTGCGGCACAAAGGTGCCCTCCTACCGAGTTTACCAACTGTGCAGGACAAAAGCCTCCCTCTGCGGTGTTTAGAAGCTCTGCAGAACAATGGTGGCCCCCCGTGGCGTTTACAAGATGTGTGGGACAAAGGGTTCCCATGCTGCGCAGGAGCAGAGAGAGATTTCGATACAAGTCTCTACACTGAAGTATTTCTGCAGAGAAAAAGTTTCCAGGTTGAAAAGTTTCTTCCACAKATATTAGCCACAATGCTGACCTCGGGTCTGATTCCTTAAGCAACAGCTCGTCTTTAAATACCACGGACTTCAAAATGAATTAAGGATGCTCCACGCCTCCGGATTTAGTCCTTACTGGAACAGATAGTATTGCCATTCCTCATGAACTGATCTCACTCAGTGGAAAGTTTGCCATTGATTGCAGTGGGAGCCAACTCTATTCCAATTGTCACATGCTGCACTGAAACCCTACCGTGCTGAAAAATGTTAATGCCAATATTAGGTAGGATGTTAACTTTGGAACCACTGTGAACATCTTGGCCCCAGACATTTGCAGAAGTTACTTCCACATTTCTGACTTAAGACTTCAAATTACACGAACATAAAAGGCCTTAAGCCTTATCAAAACTTGATGATGAGAATGTTTCAAAGGCTGAAACACTGCCTTTCAGGGGCATTTGCATGAACAGAAGCATTTTAAAACTCACTGAACAAGCTTTAYTCATATTTGTACAACTCAGCAAAGTCATACAATTCTGTTTTACCTCTACAAATAAATGAACAAACAAACTAATCCCTTCTGACAGGGGATGTGAGTATGATACGCTTTTCAGGAAGGATTTTTCCTTCCAAAAGTTATGAATCAATGGAATTTTTTTTCTTTCCCTCTCATGTCCTCTCCTTCCCTCTCTACACACACACACACACACACTCGCACACAGAAATTAAAGTCTTCACATGATGCAATTCTAGTGCTCAAATCTGCATGCAAAGATGTCCTCTGCCTCTGCTGCACTGATGTGGATGCTATTAAATGACTCTTATCAGAGTTATTTCTAAACAGGAATTTAACATTTTTATCTTTGACTATGTTAGAGGTTATCAAAGAATGACAGATTTAACTATTTTTAATTCATAAGGTTTCTCCATTTATGATTCTTCAGCAGGGATCCTTTCAATCTGCACACAAAAACAGGAATATGCTTTGTAGACCTTACTGCATCTGTTGTGACTATTTATTGATGTAGATCTCCAGATCTCAAACATAAAAATAGCAGAAGCTCTCAGAGTATCACCAGGAAAATAAAGTAAAAAGGAGAGTAAAAAACACCTTGTTGAAAATCACTAAGTGCTGAATACGAGAGCTTTGGGAAAAACGGGCGGGAGTCCATCAGCTCAAGACAGAACCACTGACCTTAGGAGCTTCTGCATATATAGTTCTAGACATCTCAATGCTAAGAAATGGTTAAAGCTTAGGCAAAATTAAGAGAGAAGCCATAAAGCAATTAATGAAACAGAAGCAGTGATTTCTGAAGGAACATTGGAAAAAAAAACCCCTATATGTTTAGCTTGGCTTAGAAGCAATAGTTTATGGAGTCATGGACCCGATAATAATCTAAAAGCATCTGTGCAGGGAAATTACTTGTTTAGAGGAATCAAGAGGGAAGAACCAGATAAATCTGAAGAAATGAAAATAGAGCTTTTATAGAGGGCTTAAACTCATAGTAAGCTGTTTTAGATGGAATATTCATCCAAAGAAAACTGTGGGATTCTGTCTGGCTACGGTAGAGAATGGACTACATGCACTAAGATATTTTATACATAGTTATTGTCTCCCATGACACAGACATAACACTTAATTTTTGTAGGACATTCATTATCTGTAATATCTTTAGTGGGAGGATGGAAAGAGAGTGACAAAAGCCCTCCCATCTGGAACACAGATTACCTCTGAACTCCCATATTTGTAACCAGCCTCCCTACCTGCTCATTTATAGCACATAAACTACTCACAGGAAGTAACTGTTTTAAAAAGGTAACAGAATATTCAATTCCTCTTGCCACACAAGCAACAGGTACAAAGATTCATAGAAAAGCTCACTGCAAATACGGTTTGTAAAGCACGAGAGATAGGAGGCTAACACACTGCTGCAGTTGCCATTTTTCACTATTCTTCACTAAACATTAAGGGTAGTCCCATGAGCACGGGTCATTCGTTTGCTCCTCTGAGCGCTATCTGGCCAAATACGTGAAAGTTGTAAGGTCGTTCACTTCTGAGTGCAGGTGCTTGGTCACCCAAAGCTAAATCATTTTCTTTTGAATATATGTTTTTAAAAATAGCTGTTTCGCATAGCTTTACGTCCTTCCCAATAAGAACCATGTAGTGCACTAAATCTAAGACAGAATTGTTATTAATATCAGTACAATAGTCAGAGACTCTAGACAGTCACAGTAATACAAAGTCCACACAGCTACATTAAAAAAARGGGGGGAATCACAAGCAGGGTAACCAAGATGCAGGCTGAAAAAACAGCATTTCAGAGCTAGAGGAATTATAGCATCTCAATATTGGACTGAGGGTTGGCCTGCATTGTTGCTCTAGGATGACTGAGCTTAAACACAAATGTGCCTTTGGCCTAAAATTTTCTAACAGTCTTCTGCATAAAGAGGCAAGAGTTGACAAAACCTAGCATAACTGCTCTTATCTATCAAATAAACTTGCATGAGTGTAGATATAAAAGAGCAGATGCTTGGCCCCCCTCCAGCGCCTCTGAATGGCTGGAGAGCTGGGGGATTCGCCGGGTGGCACAGTTTGCATAAACACCTCTCCGGGATGCCACCCCTCTCAGTCCCGCTTTTCCAAGGCAAAAGGGAGAGACTTGGCGGCCTGACGAACGGCGAGGAGCGTGGCAGGCAGGACAGCTGTTACCAGCTAGTTCAGGTTAAAATAACCCTAATTTGCACCAGGGCCCAAACTGTTCCCTGGCAACCGCAAGGATGAGGAAGCACAAACGCCGCCTTCACCCGGGCTTCATTCAAGAGCTGCCAAGCGCAGGGCTGCAGACAGAGGAGCTCCCACAAAGGAGCCGCGCGAAACCCCGGCGCTCGCTCAGGGGCGGACTCATTTCTCCGAGCGTCTTGTGTGCGGGTATCCAGCTTGCCAAACATCTGCGGCACTGCCCTGCACAGCGAGAGGCAGCCAGGAGAAGAGCTGGTCCGAGGTGGCGGGGACGCGAGAAAAGCTTCGGTTTAAGGCGAGAGGAAGCCGACTTTGGGGCCGAGCTATAGGAGAAGTCACTGAGCGTGGGCTGCCAAGGAAACGCCGCGTGCTGCTCGTGGGATGAGCTGCCCCTGCAGCTTTGGAGCCTCCCACCCATCCCCTGCTGAATCAGCTTGCAGGGTGTTCCTGAACTGTACTCTGGCAAGCGGCAATTTCAGAGGCAGTGTTGATACAAAAAGCCACTTCCTTGAAGAAGGAGGCCGGTACAGATGCGTTGTGTTTTATACCRCTATGGACTTTTAAAACTCATGGCAGAATGCTGTACTTTGCAGAAAGAAGTARGCAGGGATTTGAATACATGTAGTTATATATGTAAAAATAAAACAATTATTTACCTGTCAAATGCCAGATGGGAAATTCAGATTACATTTTAGGAAGATGTTTCTGTGGTAAGAACTCCTGTGGAATTTGTAGGGTCTCATTGCTGGAAGCTAAGTATRGGTCAGACAACATCTCTTGGGAATAATATGGGTATAGTTGACCTTGCCTTGGGGGATGAGAACAAAATAGGTAACTTCTTGAGTTTTTTTTCTATCCAACCCTGTTTTCTGTGAGTCTATGATTTTATCAGCTGCATACAGATAACATGTAAAGTTGACTGAATTTGCATCATATATCATAGTAGCTCTGAAACACTTGAATAATGTATTATAGTAAGGCAACTGACCAACATTTATGTATTTACATTATTATAGTGAGCCAACCAGGATTTTCATAGTGTGGATGCTATTTATCCTATCATAAATCAGAAAAAAAGCTTTACAAAATTTTACCCAAGACCACAAATAAAGTATTTAGGATTTGAAAATCACCCTTTTCTCAATGAGGAGAACGGAAAATTATCTTTTAAATAAAAGAACGTTTGACCTACTCAGCACTCTAAACTTTCTGAGTGAACATATATCCATGTATTTATCCACATATCTTTGAYGAGACCACTGATAAACAAGTATTTAAGCTCCAGAGCTTCCACAGTTTATAAAGCTGAAAAATACATTTACATGACAGACCTTAACATGCTATACCATCATAAAAGCAGTCAGTTACATCTCATTCTACCTACTGCTTTTCAAGGGCATGTCTAATAGGGTTTTCTAAAAGGGAATTCATCATTATCTTGCTTTTGCAGATAGGGAACAAGCAGCCGAGACCAGTGACAGTACCAGGAATGGAACCAAGGTCCCCYGAGCCCAAGGTTAGAGCACAACTTGCTCAGCAACACTGCAATGTAACCAACACACAGCCTTTAAGTGGTGATATTCCTTAYATTCAAAAGATACCACAGCAATACCTGCAAGTTACCTAATTCATATCAAACAAAATAATAAAGGTAAGATTTTAAAATCTGATCTTACTTCAAATTTTCTCAACTTTTTACTGCTTACATGATTTGAAGAGATCTGCCATGGAGAGATCTGCAATGCAGCGATCTGAAATAATACCCCTAACTGGTAACCTCCACTAACTTGAGGGAGTACGACTTATGCAAGCAGTTCCACTGATTCTGGCAGGACTGGACACATGAAACGACTGGAGCTTAGAAAATAGCTACTTTCAGTGATGGTGTTTTATGATTATTTGCTCCTAAATAGTACTTGTAGCATCAAACATCTGGATGGAAAATTAATTATTAGAAATAAATCTGAAAATGTTGCTATAAGCTTCCTTCAATGAAGAACATCACAGATTTGTAAAATCCACCGAGCAAATGAAATTATGTAAATCACCAAAGAACAGCTGTACCAACAGCATGAGTACTAACTGATCCGGCACTTCGGCACTTTTGAAAAACACAGCAGCAAAGGCAATGCCRTGGAAATGGCAGCCCCTGAGCAAATAAGAACTAGGAAGGGCTGTGTTTTAAAATCTTACATTGTGTGACTGTGAACAGTAATGCCTGAAATGACATCCCCATATAATAGAAGTGGATGAAGGCCCTTAACCAGTAGTAGAATAAAYGCAGATTTGCAAGATTAGTAATAAACCCATTTTAAAATAGAACAGCCAAATATAATTTGCTTTCCTACCTATACGCCAGGAACCGAGTTGGGAGAACTGCGCTGCTCCTGACCACCCGGACGACTCTGTTAACAACCAGGTCACGCAAGCTGCGCGGCACCTGTGCAACTCCACGCGTACGGGTGTGCTGGCATCCCCTCGGGGAGCTGGCGTATGCAATACGCCAGCGCATCCCACCATCCTGGGAGAAGGCGTGCTCCACGGCTAGCCGCTCCGTGCCGGCCAGCTGCCAGCGGTGGGCTCGCGCTGGCGGCACGAGGAGCCCTACCTTCACCTGGCACCTCTCGAAGCAGCAGCCACGGAGCGGTGACGAGGAGAACAGCCAGGTTTGGCCATGAGCTTCCAGGTGGAACAAGTAGGAAAGAGCAGATTTCTACCCCCTTATACCTGAGTGCCCTCAGGGCCATTAACTGGCTTTTACTATGGCAGGACTGACCCCGTAATGCTAATATTAGCATCTGCTCAAAGATCACTGAAGTAAAGACAGTTTTTGAAGGGATAGAAACAGTCTTGTATAAGGTACTATACAGGAAACACTTAGGGACCACGAAGGACTGAGATCAGTGCTTTTATAATTTCATTAAGAATCTCAATTCAAACACAATAAACCTTCAGGGAATAAATGAACTCCCCATAACTCCCCTTACCCTCCTTCCCAACAAAATATGTTTATAATTTTTTACATAAGAAATATTTCAAACGGATTTTGTTTCCTTCTGAAATCTCTTCCTGGATTCTTGTGTACTTTAATATCTGTGTGGTCAAAAGATTATAGTCACCACAAACTCAGAATTTTCAGAGCTACAGAAAYGCATTTTTTTTTCTTTTACACTTACAATTCAGTGCAAAGGAAATGTAGTCTTATGCTTTCTGGCCACTACTACTTACATTCTTCCCTTACTTACCATAACCCCCACCAAGCAGCTTTGAAAGGAAAAGAGGATACAAAAACCCGGATCCATTTACCAAAGCTGCTTTCCTGCCTCATTAACCCACCTGCTCTGTCTTYCGGCTATTGCCTTCGACTGGCCCCAACCCAACCCCACCCTGCCAACACCGTCTTTGGCATTTTCCAGCTTCTACTGTGGTCCTTTGGCAGGCAGCTCCCCTTGGACAAACCATAGGAAAGGCAATTCCCTCTAGTTGTCTTTCAGGGGCTTGTTTTGTGATGACTAAGAGGAAAAAAACGTTGGAAGTTGCCTCTGCAGTGCCAGTTTTGCTCCTGAGGGAGAGCTGAATGAAATTTTTCTCTATCTGGTCCTCCCTTCTTGCCCTCATTGACTGCTGTATGGTAGGAATCGGCCAAGCGAGGGGAAGGAAAGGGAAGGGCTGAGACAGGGCTATCCACCAATTTTCCTGCTCCTGGTGGACACCTGTTCCAGATGCCTAAAGCAGTCTACAACCAGGTGTCAAAAAGGACTTATTACTTTAAATCAAGATAGATGAAACTTAACAGCCTAAATCCAAATGCTCCTGAAAATCCTGATTCAGCTGCTAACTAACCCCCAAGGTGTCTAAACTCCACAGACACCTCAGATTCTGACCTTAACGCTCCGCACATGCCTTATTACAGGATCACTTCTGTACATGCTCAAAAACACCTCAGGCCTGACAGGGCAAATATTTTCATGTGTCTGAAGCAGACAGAGAGGCCCCCTTGCAATGCTGAATAGGTATGTAAGCCTCAGAGGGACAAATGCCCTCTTCGCTCCTTCCCAAGGCTCCTCGCTTGATATTCCCCAAATATCTTCCCATTCCTTGCCAAATTTTCTTCAGTCCAAGGCATGTACTTACTTTGAAATTCCTCCCCCCAAARCTTTTTCACCTTGCAGCTTTTTCTGAACCCTTGACCACCACTTGGGCCTTAAATCTTGCTCCATCTGAACCAACCTAGCGCAGTTCTCCTGACCTCATGCTCCCGGATTCCYCCCTTTTCCCGACCATGCTTCAAACCTGTCTTACCCTCTCTACTTCACCGATACTCAGTTGATCCAGTTCTGCATGTCATTACACCTTGTCCCTTYATTGCCTTGCCAACACCTTCTGCCTTCTTCCAGTTGCTGGTAGTATCTGACTGAGCTCCTCTTCCTTTGTCACACTTTTTTTTTTCTTAACAGAAGAAGAAAGTCCCAAATCTGGTTTTGCCCCTTATTTCAAAAACCTGGACACGGGCTGCGCTTACCACTCAGGTGTAGCTGTGAAGGCAAAAAAAGAGGATGCATCCATGGAAGTATGACAGCTCTACCTGAATGGTAAAAGAAATGAACAGGCATGCTAGTAAGACCCATGGTTTCATGAGCAATTTAGTACACTTTCTGGTGATTTCAGGGAACGGAAATACTTGYGTTTGTGCAATGCCTAGAACAATAGAGCTAGGTCCCCAGAATACAAGCAGTACATAACAAATGGAATTAAAAATTCAAATTTGGGAGTCATTGGAAGGTTCTCTGTTCATTTTTATAAAATTTTAATTCTATCAAATAAGAAACTTCYGGAAAAAATTAAAAAAATTGAAACTCGACTTTTGAATAACCCTCATGCACTTACAATAAGTCATTTATGGCTAACCCATGTCGGAGACATTTTTTTCATTTACGTTCCATTAGCTGCTGTGTATATATGTACACAAACACATATTTACACATTGTATACCTAAGACCCATGMGACGTACTTACAGAAGTCTGCATGGCTCTATTAGTGAGAAAGATGGAAAGAAGATAACACTGTTTCACCAGTGAATTTTCACTGATATAGTGAGTGTTAACCTTCTTTTATTAGTGTGACCTTTGCTGGCCATTGCTAATGAACATTCTTGAAAAAAGCAGGTGATTGAGCCCAGACTGCAAGATTTTATGGACAATGCTCATCGTTGTGGGTCAAGTATACCTGTGCTGCAATCATACAGTTAATAACCTCTACAACAACAGCTTTACATGTGGCTGTCTCAGAAGAATGCCATTTCTGTACCTCACAGCCTTTAGAGGTGCTATTTATAATTTATATCCAATCTGAAGTGCAAAGATTTTTCTCTCCTGTAAGTCACAGTAATCAATACAGGTCTGCACCTATTACAGCCCAATGAGGTGAAGTGTGAGGCAAGAATCAGCCACGCTGGGCAAACACTGAAGCTCATGAACATAGCTTTGCAGAACAGCCTGTCCCCAGTGGCCATTTCCAACATCTAGGATGGAACAGTAAATAAAGGGTGGGGGGGAAAGAATTCTTTGTAAGGATGCCATCCCAGCTGTTTAATGTTGCAAACTAAATTAATTGCATATTTTCCTCAGAACTGCTCAGGAACTTGCATTTTTTTTGGCATGTATCTCATGAGTTTCAGACTTCTACACTCTAATTCCTAACATCAAGACTTAATATGTGATATTCTGAAGTTCCCATATCATAAAACCCAGCAATTTAAGACTAACACTAATTCACAAAAGCTCTGCAGATGTGAATTACACTAAATTTAACTAAGTTGAATAATATCACAGTTTCTATTACTTAACCTCAAAGATGTCATTAGAGGCAGCATTTGAGATTAATGACCATAAGGCCACATTTTAATCCCCACTTATCCCTTCTCTCTGCTACAGAAAATGGTAGATACATTTAGAAATGTTCAATACTTTTCTCTGGTGGGTTTTCCTCACTTCTTACTTCTTCTGAATCAGTATAGTGAATAATGCTACCAAGACAAGCAAATCAATCACAGCCTCAGTATCTGCAATTCATTTTAGGAAGTAAGGGGAGGCTGCACTGAACCACTGAAGTAGTGATGAGTTAAAGAAAGATACTATGTGGGAGACATGGTAAAGACCGACAGCAGAGCAAAGTGAAGTACAGAACAGGCAGGATGAAGCCAAGGACAGTTATAACTTAGAGAAAATGAGAAGGTACATTATGTTTAGGGATACAGTGACCAGTGCCAAGTGCCAGCCTAAAATTTCTTTCTTCCTCTGACTCAGATGCATGAGTGTGAGTGTGTGTGTGTGGGAGGTGGGTCTATCACTAGCAGAATAAAGAACTCAAAAGTCTAGGACAAAAGCAAAGAGAAATATTAAGTTCATGATGGAAAGAGAGAGAGAGAAAAAAAAAGCATCAGAAGTGGAAAACTCTCACTCTGTGTTTACAAGCATGGCCACCCAGGGCCCCATTTCTGACTTGCAGCTGGAGATAGCTCAGCTGAACCAGGCATGATCCATGGTGAGGGACGAACACTGATTCCTCCAGGAGGAATCTTTGATCATTTCCTGCCTTGTATAGCACAAGAGTAGCACAAAATGCCAGTATGCAGYCCCCCAAATCAAGGTTTTTCTGCCAATCTGCTTTTAATCATCCAATTGCAAAGCTGGAAAGAGCAGTGTTTAACAATTCAATTATTTAAATAAACACCATTTGGAAGATCATATTTATTCCAAAATAGGGACTGATTCACTATTACCTATTAGGTCTTTTTTAAAAAAAATAAATAAAATAAATACCATTAACCTCCAAAAACCTATCTTCAAGTCAACACAGGCATTTCAATGTTGAAGAAACAATTTCTGATTTCACTACAAGGCAGAGGAGAGAAAAAGAGAGAAAATAATGAAGCTTCATGACCTTGGTGCATTTCCAAATCCAGTTTACATTTCAAAATACATTCCTGATCTAACAATTGATCTTTCCACATGGAGTCTTCTGACAGAATCAGCGTGTGCATTTGTAGCGCTGCTAAGTCAGAGTGCTGAGCTCCAAGAAAAATTGAGCAGGATCCTTCATGTCATGGTAGAGATCTTTTGCCAAACATTTAGTGGGTTCTGAACAAAACTTTAGTTTAGTCTCTCTCAGCTAGAAAGATGGTAAACCTCGAGAGCTGGAGAAGGAAAAGCAAGAACCTGCCAGGAAAGTATATTTGGAAGTGGAAGGGAGATGAAATATTTAAATGAGTTTCAAAACTTGGTGTTTCAAATTATTTTCTTTTTCTACATCTAGAATATCAAGTTTTTTTTATAAAATTAGAACAAAATGAAAAGACGTTGTCAGGGTAATTTCTCTCTAAAGAATCGCTGAACTGGAATTATGTCATCTTGTATTAAAATTATCAGTTATTGCCACAGTTGGCCAGCAAATATTATATTAAAAAAAGCAGGAAGAAAATCACTTAAATGCATTTGGGGAATTCTTTTGTTTGTGCCCTGTGCATATCTTCTAATACTTATTGCTCCAATTTGGCTTGGTTTGTCTAAACCACTGTAGGTTGTTTATTCAAAATAAGTTTAAAACAACTGTTGATATATTAGGAAAAAAATGGCATGGGGAAAAACAAGATTGAGGTGGGAACTGAAGTTAGTCTAAATGAGAACAATATCAGCATGCACAAATGCGCACCCAAGCACAGTTTGACAGTCACTGCTCATAAAAGATCCTGCAACGAGTTAATATGAAAACTAAATCTCCTGTAGAGGGAAGTTGGAGGGGAGCTTATATACAGGCAGTTAAGGAAAACTTGCACTGTGGCTGGAATATGTACAGCATATTCTCTGTCAGTCTAGGGATAAATGAAACATGATAACCACAATATATTCCTATATTAAATTAAGAAAACATTTTTTTCAGTCTGTTGTGAAAAAAAAGGAATCTATGACTGACTAAAAAGCAAAGAACTTTCAGTCAACAACATACCCATCTGTTTTGACATGTTTTTCAGCTCCAGTACCAAAATGACATGAACAGTTTGCATTCCTAACTCTATGGCTGCACTATATGATTGTTACTTTCCCCAGGAACCTCACCGAGCTTTACAGTACAATGTTCCAGATTTCATATGCTTCACTGTTGTTTCTTCCACGTCCAAATTCAACCATACTGGAAATCTGTGGAACTGCACCGGAGTCAGGGAGGAAGGCAAACCAAGGGGACAGTTCCTTTCAGAGACAGGGAGACAGATGTCTCTGTGCAGCAGGAAAAGTCAGCTCCTACCAGCCAGCTTGGGCAACCTTGCCCCATTATCTGGTCTGTGTATCTGGGCACCTGCAAAGGAGAGGACGGCTGCCATGCAGCGGAGGGAAGGACTAGGAAGAACAGGTTTGGGAGGATGAGATATACGTCTTCTCCCTGCAAAGAGTTGACACACTATGGCAAAAATAAAGTTGTATTACATTTCCATGGAACTTGCTTCCATACCAAAAAAGCCTTCACTTAAGAAGGACCACRAAAGCAGCTGCAGTCAGGAAAACAGCAGAAACTCTGCTCACCAGGGTCATGTCTTCTGAAGCGGCTAGAAACTAGAATACAGAGTTCTCATATGGAGGCCACCATGTCCTTCATATTTGTATGGCACAGATATTCACTAACCTGAACGAAGAACCATCTTATTCTTGATTTTTTTTCATACTTGCTGTCCAGAAGATGCTAAGAATGCCTCTCTAAGGAACATGAAGCTGAACTTTTACTGTCTTGACTGAACTGGACTTCTAATATGCGTGCAAATATTTGAATTAAGTTTCAGAACAAAAATGTTTCAGTAAATGAATAAAATACAATAAGTCAGCAACAGACATGCTTAACTAATCAAATAGATACAAGAGCTTTGGCAYGGCTTGTAAAGTGGTAGAAACAAATGCTTCCTTGGGACACCCACTGCTTAATATGGATTTCTGAAATATGAAAAGCAGACACTTATTAAATCGGTTAAGTATCCTAAATGGGTCATGGAGATATTCTTATCTGACTTTTGTGTAGAGAGCAAGTAGACACTCTGTAGTTAAAGAACTCAGTAGTTCCATTATAAGAGATTGTTTTCAGTTGCTTATAAATTTTGCCAAGCTAAGTATTTGAGATGAAAATTCCCATGCTCTGTCTCTGCCTGAGGCTGATTATTATTATTATTATTATTATGTTTCAACTAAAAGGATTTAGTTACTTCAGGAAATAAGATTGAGGAAAAACATGTTTTGCCCCTGTTGGAGAAAAAAAGGGAAAGAACGCTTTACAAGAATTTTGCTGAGAAGCTCCTGAGTCTCTATTCTTCCCAGCAATATTTCGAAATTTGGAAGGTCCCTGTTGTCCTTTTGCAGTTTCCATGAAAAACTATCCAGCTTTTGCCTAGCTATAAGCCTTTGAAAAAGTCTCATTTGCATATGCTCAGCAAAGACTGCTCAGAACTTGGCAGCTAACCTGGTCAAAGATTCCTCTGAAGACGCTATTTGCAATGGGCAAACTCCAGTGCAGGGCTGAAGGGGTCTGGCCAGACTTCTGAAACGGCTGCTCCCAGACGCTGTAGGCCATTGTGGCATTAGGCACAGGAACTAAGAGCTGGGATGCTCTCTCTCTCCTGTGCTCCAAATTCCACTGCTGGATTGCGGACAAAGTAAGGGAAGGAGAAAAAAAGCAGCCTAATGGAAATGAAGAGAGAAGAAAACTAGTCCTGGAGGCTGGAGGAGATGTAAACAGGAGACTAYGCGAAGAGACTACACACACACTCACACACACAGGCAAAAGGCATGAGAACATCAGGGAGGTAGATTTACAGAAAGAAGTCTGGAAAAGCAGGAAATCGGTTGCATGACAAAAATAGGGATGTATAGATGAGGGACATAAAATTTTGCACAGGCAGTGTGGATACATCAGGGATGGAGGAGAGAAGCAGAAAGCTCTGTGACCACGAGGAGATACATCTTTCCAAACTAACTGAGCGCAGTCTTCCAGCATCATCTTCTGCCTCTGAGCAAATACAAACCGATCTGTATTTCATCCTCCTCTAGTTTTGGTTCATAGAGAAGGTAATAGTCTACTACTCTAATACTATCAGCTACTTTACATCACTGTATGTACATATACAGTATGTATATATCATAACATCATCGTATGATGTATGTCATGATGTATAATGAATTCAAGTATCTGAGAGCGTAGCTGCAGACTTGCTGCCTAGTGGGACGGTGCTTATCAGAGCTGTTCTRATACAATTTTTGTATATACTGCTTAGAGTTTTGTGCTGCCCTTGAATATCACGTGCTCCTTTTTCCACCAGACTCCTTCGCTGAGCCCTAGATACTACCTGGGAATGGACCTGCCCTAAACAGACCTGGCTTTCACAGTAGATAAAATAACTCCAGTTACAATGAGTAAATGAAGAACAGTATAATACAGCTCAGATATAGAGAACTCATATAATACAGTGCTATGAAATGTATATTGACAATTATATTGGTATTGAATGAAATTAAGAAGAAAAAAATAGGTATTTAAAGTAAGAACTAACAGTTATTTAAAAGTACGCCAACAGGGAATTAATCTTGTTAGGAAAGAAAATCTTACTTGATTTCCCTAAGTTTCAAGGAGGATTTTGGAGTGTCTCTAGATGGGAATATCAGCACAAGCACAGATTTGATGACAAAAGAACACCAGCTTTATGCATAACCCTTCTTTCATTATCGTAATCTATAATCAGATACGATAATATCATTTTATCTTAATAAGACAGAATTTTTGTGTATTGAATCACTCACAATCAAGCTGGTTCCCTGATCTTTGTCAATGGAAAGGCCCAGTTCATTTACTTGCTTACCTCTGAAGTTTCCAGGCCATCTAACTTCCTAGCCTTCCCAGTCTAAATAAAAAAAGTTATCTACAACTGTCAGTCGTATCTGCTAAACTACTAGCCATAGTCTTATCTTAGTCTAACTAACAGCAACTGTCATTTCAATCTGAGAGCTGTACAGGGATATGACCGCTAGAGTTGCATYGTGGTGATGTGACTACCATAAAGAGATGAAAAAAGAAATTAATGAGGTACATAAAAAAGCAAGTGAAGCACCTTTCTTTGTGTTTCCATTCTTCAACTTCCTTAGGAGACACAAGACCTACAGTGACTTAGAGAGACCACAAATATCATGATTATACTGGGCACACCAACATGATCCCTTCTCCTAGAGATTTAGGTGTGGTTAGCTTCATTTCATAATAACCTGCTATTTGTTCAAAATAAACCTCATGTCAAGGCAAAATAAATGATTTGTTATAATGTTTTCCTTGGGTTGGCCACCCGAAATTCCCAAAACATTTGTATGTAACCTAATAGAGGAGCTGAACAGCATCTGTTACAGATCGAATATAGCAATTCAGATGGAAATCTCGTTTGCCTTGTTTGAGACAGCATATGCCATGATTCCACAAATCTAGGTGTTTATGAAAGGAGCTGAAGCGAAGAGTTGAAGCTGATGCACAAGACAAATTTCAACTCAAAAGACACAACACATGTATAAGCACAAAAGCATAAAACACAAAATATTTTGTATTTTGCCACTAGTTGCTTTTGGATGAGCTTGAACTGCTTAGGCAATAGTCTGTCACTACAGAAGAGCAGGTAATGTCAATCCATTAGAACTCTGAACACTTCATACGCTGTTGCAGCCAAGAATGGCTGGTCACTAAAAGCACTACTATTCTGTAATCAATTCATATGCACCTGAAAACTCATCCCTGAARTGCACTACTTATCTTTTGTTAACAGCTACTTATTATTTGAGGTTTGGTTAACGGAACAGTTTTAAAAAAACCAAACAGAAAACCCACTAAACAAAAAAACCCACCACACAAACAAAATAGCATGAAAAAATCTTACAAAGGCAGAATAAACACAACAATGGTAATTTTAATGACGATCCTATAGGAAAGAAAATAGTGCATCTGAATTTTTACTTTGTGTGATGCATAATGACATCATGTGTAATGAGCAACTTTGGAATGATAACCATTTACTTCTCATTTTTCTTGCTTCAGCTATTAGCATCTATGTTTCCATGCTAACATGCCAGTACTCTCTCGAATGAGAAGCGAAGGCAGGACAGCAGAGCCCCCGGCCACGCCACTGCAAACGGCATCAATTACCCCCCAAAATAACAATATACTCGATCAATTTCAAATAGAGAAAAAGTGCTGAGTCCAGCCAAGTCGTTAGCCGTTTCAAAAGTRGGAACCTCGTATTCACATAAAACAGGTAGCGAGTCCTGCAAATTATAAAACTATTAATCTACCCTAACAAGCAATCTCCTATATAAAGAYTCATATTCAGTAACCTATTTATGACAATTACACTGCTCATTCCTCAGATTATCATTCCGATAAGAAAACACTTGACCTGCTCGTATCTCCGTTTCATGGCCAATAATGTTTAAATATTACCAACTACTAACTTGTTGCTTTATTAGTGTCTTATTACAACATACCACCCAGACTGGGCAATAACTGGGGCCCTCATAGCCCCTTTAAAGAAAAAAAAATCTTAACACAAAYAGCGACATAAAACTCTTCTTCTCTGGCATTTTTGCAAAGAATTTGAAGCTGTGAATTTATGACAAACTTTCAGTATAAAATGATGAAGAGCTGGCACTTTCACATTGCTCTTACAACAGAGAAATACTCCGTATGATATAACAGTACTTGAAATTATTAGGTTTTTGCCTTACTTTACACATGGTGTGGTTCACTACTCTACCATCACGTAAGCATGCTCACCAGACAACCCCCTTGCTACTGCAGAGACCTAAGATACTGGAGGTACTACGCCTGTCTCCTGCTATCTTCCAGCAGCACCGTACCACCTTTGAGATTTTTGTATTATAGAAATCAAATGTATAGAACAGCTTGGAAAGTTGGTTTTTTGGGGGGAGGGGGAATAAGATTAAACATTTTATGGATCTCACAGGACTTACGTTCACTATCTGGAAGCTTGAAATTATGGGACATGGAACTGGATGATGCAGAAATTCCCTTTCTGTCCTATCGATTTCCATTTCTTAAATTAAAAGCACCAAAACTCCTAAACAATTATTTCATCTTCCAGATTCTGTTAGAAGGAACAGGCCAAAGTCAAGCTTGCTGAGGCATACCTCAACCAGAATCCCTATGGTTTTACAGATTTAGGTAGCTTAACATTATTTCAGGGTGCCATACTCTTACAAAGGGGTATTATAAGTGTTAAGGTTGTCAGTCTGCTGAGCTATCAAAGATTAGTTCRTGCAGAAATGTATCAACATCCTTCACATAAAGCTAATCAAATTTGAAATTACTGGCATGTCACCTTGAGGAGGAATTTGATTTATTATTTGCAAAGTAATCCAGAAAATAGTGAGATACGCAGCTATAAGAATTACTGCTACACTGACTTCATGACAATATAGTTAGTTTTGTTGTTGCTTTTGTGTCTTCACTAAATAACAGCACAAAGAAAGTTTCATTAGTTATTAAGTTGTAAGAATGTGAAATATTGCTACTTTGAAGTAATAATTCAATTCAGATATTAAATAACACAAAAGCTGTTCGTTATTAATTAATAATATGTAACTGCAAATACAAAAATGTGTTCAGACGTTTCTCCTCTTTGTAACGGTTCCTTACCTAATGCGGAAAGTTGCCAAAAGTCACTTCAGCTCAATGACCTCTCTTGCTTGTTTTTCCCCACTGGATAGAAAGGCCTGTTCCAGTGGGCTCAAATTTTAAATGTAATGCAAACAATATGCAAATCTAAGTGTCATGCAGTTTAAATGCATACATAATTTGTAACTTTTATTTATTTGTGCTTGTAAATCAAAATGTCTGTGAACACAAAATCAGGTGTGCAACTACATTTACATTTTCATGCACAAACGTATGCCAAACCCACCTGAAAATYTACCCATTTTAACCTCATGTCAGAGACAAGACTTGGGTCTTAAAAACAAAGTCAGTGTAGGATCCCATCGAAAGAAGTCACACACCTAGCTAATTGCACTGCTGTGTTCATTCCGTCTGTATTGCAATTTAGCACATAGTACTCACACATACCATTAGATTAAATTCTCTGAAATAAAGATTTATTTTTTTGACTGGTACTAGTATGTATGTATGTTTATGGCACAATGTAAATAAGAATCCTGCATTTGAGTTGAGCTATTCTGTTAAGTAAATGATTATGCATATAAACAAATCTGTTCACTACCTTCAAATATTTTTATTTGTCATATAATTATATCATATATATATCTCTTCACAGATGTATCAAATGTATCCTTAGGAAAATTGCCACAGAATGTTGTTGCTTATATTAAGTAAATGGTATATTTGTGTACTCTGTTCCATACTTCTATACACAGAGCATATTTGTATACATATAGAACTGCCAAATATTTCAATTCTGTTACTATACAAACAGGTTGATATTACTGGAAAAAAAATTACTAACTTTCCTGAGTGCTTTTGAGATTGGTTATCAAGATAGATTTCAGAAAATGTGGTTTTATACTGATCAGGTTACAACATACTAGAATTAAGGGTGCCATACAGTTAGGTTGGCTTGTAGCTGAGACCGTAGTTTTTATCAATCCAATTAAACCAAGACTTATTCAAGCTGCAAACTTCACTGCTGTCATTACCTGCTAACTCATGGTCCTAAATGCACCATCTGAAATCCTACCTGGTCATAACCAGTCATTTCCCAATAACATCTCATTTTACCACCAGCTGAGTGTTGGTACTGCCAGCTGAATATTCAGAATGAGTCCCCAACCTTTTTCTTTCAGAGATGCATGTCACTAGGACACACAGTGCTGCTTTTTGCATTTCCAGAACAAGTCCCATTACATGGATCAGAGGTACTGCTACAGAAGCGAGTCTCCCTGGTCCAAAGCTGGCCTGTCCCATGTGGGATGTCTGCTCATGTTACAGTACAGTTATCAACTAGATTTTTATTAGTAAACAAATACAAACTTCTCTGCTGTCTGGTTTCAGATATTATATACYCCTGCTGATAAAATGAAGTGATGAAGTATGTAGGAGAAGGCAGAATAAAACTCTGAATAATTGCCTTTTGATCATATTCCAAATTTCCTTCCTATCCCCAATGTGGGGCACACAGGCCCTTGCTATTCCATAGAAAGAGAGAGAAAAATAACTTACTAGCAGCTTCGAAGACATTTGCTTCAAACTGCATTGACAAGATCAAGAGAAAACTTAGATTCTGAAACAGTGTGGGAATTTTTAAAATGGAATTTAAATAACTAAATGAAAGAGTAACAAGGGATGTGAGGTGAATTTCAAAATATTAGCATTAACAACTTTCTTTTTTTAGACAGGTTCTCTCTGGCAAATAAAGCAGTTAAGTGATTTCAATAGCATCAATATTATATACAAGAAATGTGATATCATTACTAACAATGAAAAAGGAAAAGAATTCTCATGGGAGAGAGAAAACCGGTATGCAACAAGTTATACTCTCACTTTCCTAATCCAGTCTGAGCCACTTAATTTCATGTTTTTTAAACATATTGTAAGGTTTGCTTTTTTCTACAAAGGCTTTTTAAAACACATGAATAACGTTGTTACAAAAGTAGCTAAGATAACAATACGTTAGCAGAGAAGACCTTGTCTATTGGTTGTTCAACGGCAGGAGAGCGTCTGACATAGACCTGATAGATCAAACCCTCAAAGTCTTGAATTTACATTTCATAAGCTTAATATCCTGTCTGATTTATGATTTGCCTTCTTAAACAAAGCAGGTTGTACTTAACAACTTTACTTTTGTGTGGATAACTGTTGATCTGAAAATGGCATATAAAATGCATTTACATCAGTACTGCTAATAGGCCCATAATGATTCTTTATTATGTTTCAGTGAAAGGCAACTGAGTGACAGATAACTGATTTTGTAGATCAAATAACTTTCTGCCACCCCCACATAGTTCCCAGCTGCTGCACACTTTATATGCCAATACAAATACAGTTGTAAAATAGACAAATATAACTACATTATTAAATGAGACACAACATGGGGTGTCTGAAGAATCTGAGAGCTGCTTCATACTGTGACTGGGAATTCTAAGCACACAAAAACCAAACTCTAAAATTGTTTCAGTGCAAAACTAATATAACCACCCCTCTACCACTTTTTTAAGTATAAGAAGTGATTTGCTGGTACTCCGATAATACCTACTTTGCTGAGGGCTGGGTAAGCTGACGCATGTTCTCAGTCTGAGTATAGCAAGTATTTAAAGCAAAGCATTTCGGTATAAAGACATGAGCACGGTCATCAAAGCTATCTATACAGATGTTTAAAAATCCTCACGCCGAAGGCTGACGATAATACCACCACCCAGCTACGATGAACACTTTGCTAAAACGTTATAGAAGCCTCCTGCCTGTCAAAATTTATTTTCCACACTAAACCGTGAGTAAATAATGATAAGACATCACAGCCTGTCTGATAATCTGTGACAACCATTCTACCACTGTCACCGTGGCCACTGGAGGAACCGGCACGTAGGAAGCCCTGACCCGGCGAGCCTTTTATCTGCGTGTGTACTCTCCCCAGGCCGAGCAAATAAAGGCCAACTGATCATTTACACATGAATCACCTTTCTCCGCGGAGTAGGCACCAGAGACGTTTCTTTTCTCTGTGACGGAGGGAAAAGCAGCCAGGTCTGAGCTTGTCTCACCAGCAATCGTACAAGTGCAACGGCGATATGTTGGCAAATGGCAGAGTGGCCCAGGGAAGCCGGTCTGAGCGCCTGATACAGACGGCAGCCACAAAGGACCGCATGGATATTGAGCTGGAAACGGGACGGACAGCGACAACGAGCCTTTGTCCTATTCAACGCAGGTAATGTCAAACAAACGGAAACGGAGATACAATCCCGATAGAAGATCATACAAGATACCTGGACGGGTATCTTTAAAGAACTCAACCTACATTTTAACAAAGTGCAAATCTTGTTGTTCCTTAGGACTCATTCTCGTTTATGTGCAGCTACCTTTTGCAACTGTCAYGAAAAGGTATACTGGCCAGCTTGCACTTATGAGAGAGAGACTGTTCGCGGAGGTACATTAGCCAATTTTAGTAAAATAATCTAAAAACTCTATTCTTGAGGGAAAATAGCCTGAAGTTTTACTACATGAAAGACTACTGCAGAGATCATACCATATTGGTTTTCAACCTCCATGTCTTATTGTAAAGTGAAGTTCTTATCAGTTTATAGGCACAATTCATACTCTCTTCCCACGGACAAGAGAGGTGAGGTAGGGAACAACACTGGTCTGTTAAACAGTCAAGAGGTCAGAGGCCCCGCATCTCTGTATTTCAAGCCATTGCAAGCATTATAATCCATAATACTAAGACAGATGTTTGACAGTAAGACTTCACACTTTTTTCTTGTTTTTCTTGAAAACAAATTTTCAYGCACTGGAACTTTGCTGATGTTACTTCTGAGGGTTTTCTGTGCAGTCTTAAAATAGGAAGGATGAAGGAAGCTGGTATCAGTGACAAAACTAGAATCAAATTTCAGAAGCCAAGTTCACCCAGCACTGTGCATTTTCTTTCTTAGTGTCAGCAGATAAATCCCTACCACTCTTCCTCCTCTTGAGGAAGCTCAAATAAGGCTTTTTGGAGACAGTGGTTCTCGCTCACTGCTGACAAAAGGGAGCATTCCAGAGGGATACATTTTCTTGTCCTGGCCTCTCTTTTCCACCTCATCATTGATCCTGCTTCCCTAATCGCCATCCATCACTCTCCTCTTCCCCCTCCTGCCACTTGTGCTAACATTTGCACAGAAGGGCCAGAATAGATTAGAACCTGGTGGTGAAGCTGCCATCACTGTATGTCTTGCAATCACGTCTTACTAATTGCATGCACAATACAAATAAATAATAGACAAGTACAACTGCTGAAGCCTCGAATAAAAAAAAAATGCCTTTGATACCATGTCTATGCCTTTTATAAACCTGAAAATGAAATTTAAAACAAAAATTCAGGTGTTTTGCTTCTTCATACACTCAACAGATCAGATACAAAATTTTCTGTTCTTTGCAATTACATCTTTTTATGGAGATACATCCAACCTATCTTCTGTCTGATCTTTCTGAAAACATATTTATTAGTGATAATGCTTACACTATATATCATTCCTTCTTAAAATTCATGAGAGTAAAAATATGATTGAAAGAAACCAATTTTGCCTTTACAAAAAACAAATTCTGTGAGTGCTGCACCCATGTACCTGATGAATGAAACAACCTACTGAATTTAACTGTTCTAATACTTACATTATTATATATAGTGTAAGAATAATGATAGAAGTTAGATATGCATTCATTTAACTTTAAGAGCAATACAGTTAATATCAGATCTTAGTTTATGAGTGTGGTGTATTTTGTGTGAGCATGGTTTGACTAGATGCCAATGATTTTTGAACTATGTAGTGAAGCCAATTAGCTCTAAGAAATAAACCGATACTTCTCTCTAGTGTCATGCTAACTGCTACAGTATGAATTATGCTGCTGATAAAGATGTTGCTATGAGCCAAAACATAACTACAAAGACTTAATCAACTTGCAGCATTTACATAATCATAGTAAGAAATTCAGCTTTAAAAGAGTTTCATTTATGCTGCTAAATGCATGCCTTTAATGGACGTTGAAAACAAAGGTAAAAAATCTAATATAAAATACAATTTATTTTTCCTTTATATTAAGTCTCTTTGCTTAGCTTTCAAAACTGATTCTTCCTCCTCTTCACAATAATCTCTCAACTACCACTGATGTTTTCCTTTTCCTGATAATGTCTTCTTTTTTCGCCACTGTGGCAACGTCCTCCCTGGGTTTTACTCCTTCTTCATTTTTCACATCTTCAGCATGTCTGTTACTGAACCCTCCTCATGGCCCTTCCTTGGTTCTCCTCTGCAGAACTCTACTCTCAGCATCACTCTTTCATCTTTTATACCTTCTCAGTAACTCATTATAATTCTTACTTACCATCTCTACAGTGAGACAGTTACAAGTGATGCCACGACATACTTTATCAGTCCAAAGTATGCTTTGTCTCACCTAAAATCCTGTGGCTCTGATTTCTTCACAGGTGATTATGTCACCTGAAATTCAAGACATCAAAATAAGAGACTTTAAGCTTTCCTTTACAAACCTTCCTATTGCATCTCTTCTGGATCATTGGAGACATCATCAGTTAGGCTTACAAGGATGGTATCATGTTTAACTAAAACTTCTTCTTGGCCTTAGTTCAGGCTGTCACTGTTGTGTAGATTCTTTCTGTATGACATCTTTAAAATAGAACTAGCACTGCTGCCCAGACTCATCAGCTTGATCACGGTTTCCACGTTGTCCTTTTCTCTRGTTTGGCCAATGAAATCTTGCCCTGTAGGTATCCATCCTGAATGCTACTGTAAAGATCGTTTTCCTGTTTTGTTGCTTTCAACATCCCACTTTTTCTCTTTGCATCCTTCACTGGCTCTGCTTTCTTTGAGCATATCAAATGTAAGATATTCCCACTTTTTGAACACACAAGCAACATCTGTGCTAATAAACTTAACACGTTCAGGAATGTTGTTGGGCACTGAATCCCACTGGCACAGAATGGCCCATGTCTTTGCTCCCTAAACAAATTTCTCTGACTCCRAAAAAGGGCAACTGTGCACAACTGCCTCTTAGGAACAGCCCATGGAAAATTATTACCCTAGAACTGTGTCTGTAAAATATTTGACAGTATTATTTAGCACGGGCAAGACCAAGGACTGCTTGCATCCCAACACTCAATTTGTGCATTCTTTGACAATTTTAATTTACTAGTATCCTAGTGTCCTACCTACTCCCTAACGGACCCATTTCAACTGAAACTGACTCCTGCTTCCCCTTGCCTATTGCACAATCCTCCATACGCTAACTTTGTGCGGTCTTTTCACAAACTTCTATCAATCTATTTGATTATCTTCCTTCAAGTTCTTCCTTAAAGCACAAACTTCCTTTGCAGAAATGCTTACTAAGAATCACAATTATTAGGTTGTTGGTCCTTTCAACAACCACTGTCACACCACACAACAGGGATCTGACTGCATCTGTCCATTGTTTCTTTCTTATATACTAGTTTTCAAACTTTTAGGGAACTTTGTACAGTACCTGTCTACAACTATGGCTTCTGGGCTCTTTTTCTTGAAGTAGAATTTGCGTCTAGCTGCCCTTGCTCTTGCCACGGTTTAGGTTAGTCATCTGTATGGCTTTAAAATGCCCATGAAGAGCTTTCAACAGAGAAACTGATACTGGGCTGAGAGAGGAGGATGACTATTATGCAAAATCAGAGTGGAAAGAAGTTGCTAAAGTGAGGCTACATCAAAGCATGCTGGCTTGTCTCAAGCTGGAAAAGGCAGTCGAGTAGGACACGCAATGAACGGTTTGCAAGGAAATCTGTCTACTGCCAAATGTACTAGGAAGTCCATGCCAAGGGCAGGGCAGACACCCAGGGCATTTTCTTATGCCAAGGTGGTCCAAATGTCCAAATAGCTGAAGTTTATGAAGCTCTTCCTAAAACCTGAATCCTTTATAGGGCCAGTTAAGGAAATGAAAGAATGGTAGTGAGGAGGTAAGGGAGAGAAACACAGGAAAAAAAAAAAAAAAAGTCTGGTCTCCAAGTTCCTAGAAGACCTTACCTAAATGTTAYATCATAAGGCACGATGGATGTTCTCTGTCACTGTTGATGCTGTAACAYGGTTTGGTGGCTTATACTCTTTGACAGTCTTCTCAAGAAATCACTTTTGCAAACACTAGCAGAAACACTGAACTTGTCCCCAACAAATAAGTCAAAAGAAATAAAAAAGAAGTGGTCATTCTGTGTTCATATCTGGAAAAGATCAAATGCTCACTGTCTGTCCCGGCATGCATGTCAAAGAGGTTAAACCATGTTTCAATTCTAAACCAGCGCAAGGTGTCTGTTCCCCCATATAATTTYATCTTTTTATCCCTTGAACATATGCTCTTGCTTTGTCTTCACTTGCCTTGTCTAGTTGAAGGCAAGCTTTTACCTTTTTCTTCTTTTGCAAAAAGCAGACTACCTCAAAGAAGCAGAATCCCAGGTGGGAAGAAAGAGGTCCCTCCTACTTCTGCTGAACGAGTCCGACACCTTCTCTGTGAACCTGTTCCGACTGATGCTTATTGGGGACTTTCAAGTACAGTTCTGCATTAACTTGTTTTCCAGGTTCCTGGGTTAGCTTTATTATATTTTTTTATAGCTAGACAACATTAGCCTTTTTCACAGTGTCCAGTTACAGTAAGGCAAAATTTATTTCTTGCTTTTACTGAGGTGCTAAAAGACAAACAAATTTTCATTCCTATGTAAGATATATTAAAGATATATTCAGACTACAAGCACCTTAGTCTTATCTTCTCTTTATGTCTAGTTCAAAGCCAGCAAAGCACCAAATTAACTATCTGCAAGAGAACCAAATGGTGAACCTTAAGACACGAGGGCAATGAGATGACATCTGAATTACCATCATTAAAAAAATAGGACAGATGAACACTACCTGTGAAACTTAGCAACTTCTGTAATAAGGCAGCTCCCAAGTCGAAATACAGTTAGGGGTAGAAATAAGAAAACACGTAACTATGTATTTAGCAAAGGAAAAATACATTATTTTAGGAACTTCAATGCTATTAATTGCAATTCAGAATTAATATTTTAAATCCTTATATGTTTTTACACAACAACAAAATCTCTCAATGGGCTGTAATGCTCAAGTGGTGACAACAAAGATTGTTCTCTGTTTCATGGAAGTAGATTCACTTAGTTACTCTGAACAACTCACATTCAGAAACCAGTAATTTATCACAACCTATTTCCACAGCTCTCTTCTAGAACTGCTTGCACCTCCAGTAGCTACTGCGAACCGATTAAAAATACCAGAGTAGGTGAAACTGGAAAAAGAAAATCATATTAACAACCATGGTTTCCTAAGACATGATATATCAGAATATTCCCATAAGAAACAGGCCCAGGAAAAGCTAGAGCACATCCTCACCATCATCCTGCCCCAAGCATCAAAGACAGCAGTATGTTGTACAACCTACAGGCAAAAGTCAGCTCATAGATTAACTCAATTAACTTAATTATTCTTTAGATGAAGTCAAAATAGACAAATGGATAAAAGTTATTCTGAGTTGCTTTCTCAAGTCGAAAAAAACCCTTATATCAATACGAAATTCATTGACAGTAAAGAAGTGTCTAAATCATTTTGATTTTAATGACCACGTTTCCAACCAGTCTTACTCTTAGTTGGCTATGGTCTGATGGCCAACTTTCAACTTCACTGCTGAAAGAATTCATGCTCAGTTAGACAATTTGCAAACAGGAAGGAAAAAGGACAGGACTAGGAAGAACCAATGACACAGAATGTAATTCATAATTTGGATGGGCAGATCTGAATATTTAACATTCCAAGTAATGCTGCATTCCCTGGAAGGAATAACCTAAGCCGATAAACTGTCTGCGATGCCTTTACAATGACTACACTGATAGATATGCTGATAAAGACTTCTGTCAATAATTTTATTTTGTCATTCACCTTTCCTACCTGTCTTTCCAGCTGAGTTGAACCTGAGGGCAGTCATACCTTCTTCTTTTTTTTTTTTTTTTTTTAATCCATCCCCCCTCTGCCAAAGCTGACACCGAGTGCCACTATGATTTGGATAGTGCAAGCTGCCCTGTTACTGTTGTGGTCATCACCACCTGGACAGAGACCTGCAGGTCATTTTTGTAACACACGCAGGCTCCCCCTCAGTCTGCTAAGCTGTAGTGCTGAGTCCCTTCCTCATACAGGGCTCCGATATCACAGTGCTATTTCACTTYATAAAAAGTAGTGGAGCTGCGAATACACTTAGGGGTCAGCTGTAATTGGTGGCTTCCCAGGGAAAAAAACTGCAGAAATGGTGCAGGTAAATACCRTATCAGGAAGGAGAGAGATTTTTGTGTGTTAGGAATAGAATGGTCATAATGCGGAAGTATTTTTAGATGTGCCAAGCAGGATATGTTTCTCTTTTTAACATGGATTACAAATCTATTTAAAGAACATTTCTAAGATTAGATATTTAAATGGTTTATTAGGACTTACAGAATTTGGTTAGATGCATTTTCTTGTCATTCAAATTAATACTTTTACTGATCTGTGACCTGCCACCAAAAAAARAGAAAGAGGAATTTACTTAACTTTTACCTATTGTAAGTTTTAAAATGTGTCTCTCATACACACATAATTTCTGCCCTGATATACCTAACAGACAGATCAAGTATATTAAAAACTTGTAATATTATACATATATTAGCTTGCAATATTATACAATGGGAGACCATGATTTAAACTTCTATGTTAAATATTGTYTTAAGGAAGACAAAATTATTTTAGAACAAAAGCAGCTAGAGGCTTGGTTAAAGTTAATTTTAAGTACAAACTATTTACATTTCATTTGATTTAGATATCATTAAAAAAATTCTCTGTTTGCAAGACTCACTGTAAAAATAGTAATGTCTGTTCCTGTATCAGGGTGCATTCCAGGCTTCAAAAAAAAATTCAGAGGCATCTAGCACTTTCTTCATTATGCCCTACAACTTTTTAAAAATATAGACTACATTTTATTAAAATAAAATTTATACTTCAAGAGTGATGAGATATAAAATAACATCATCTAAGGGCCTCCTTAGACAGTATTACTCATTTGACACCGAAGGTTTTGTTTTGGTATACAGAATATAAAACCATTTCCTCAAGATATTTTGTGTTCCGCATAAAATATTAAAAATGTCTCATTTCCAAGAGATCTGGTGGGAGTTCATGACAGATGTGTTATATCTTTTTTCAAATTTTCATGGCATTATTGTGTCTAATTAGCCCTGATGATTTACCCATGACAGTATGAACTTCTTGAGAGGAAAGAAAAAGTAGAGCATAATCTTTGGAGCTCAGAACAAATAGTTTTTCTGGGGAGCTGGGAGGGAGAGARAGCACTGATTCTAGGTGTTTTAAACAAATGCCCACAAGTAGCCCTGAGAGTTTTCACTTATTTATGCACCACCATATGATCCCTCCTTTTGCCTTTAGCACTACAAAACAGACTGCCTTGGTACAAAGTGATCTCCAGGTGTTAGCTTAGCAATTGTGTCACTATTTCTTATTTATATGTTCTGACTAGTTATAGAGGACAAATTACTATAAGATAAGGTAAATATGATTTTAAAAGTCTGCCACAGACAAGRGAAGGCATTGCTGAGTGTCACTATCTCACATGCCCCTTTCTCCACGCCAAGAACTTAGATTACGAGAGAATCTGAAAACTGAAATGTAAACTCATCCATGGCTGTCCTCAAAAATGTTTATTTTTCCCTCGAGGACTTCTCCCCTCTTTTGGCCCAGTGTAAAAATACCTTGTCAAAAGTCCTGYCTGGAACACACAGACATTATCAAAGAATGCTAACATCAGGAGCTGTAATTGCATGCTAAGGAATTTCCACGGCATCACTGCAGTCAGGTAGCCACAGGAAAAGTGAGCTTGAGGAAGACACACATGAGCAAATGAATGCAAAAATCACTTGCATTAAATATGAGGAAAATGTATGAAGTTAAGATTTTTAGAGTTTCAATTAAAACATCTCCACTATTTTTTTTCACCTGATTGTAGCCCCATATGGCAAGGTCAGCCCTTTCAGTGAACAAACAGCTCAGTCGCCTCCAGTGTAGCTGTTATCTTCCTCAACAAGGGGAGACATTTGGCACAGCCTAAAGCTGGGGCATGAACCCTGGCTAAGCTTAAGACATTTATCTGACAGCATCAGCTGACACTCCACAAACACATTTGCTCTCCATGACCCCAGAGCATTTGTGATTAATCAAAAATGTATCTTGGATCTTGAGAACAAGCTACAAGCAGGCACACAAAAAAAGAATATGCTCTCGATCTCGCTTATTGACTCCAGAGGTATATTGAATTTAGAAATAGCAAATAGAATAAAATGATCAATATGTTCTCACTTGTCCATGGAAGAGCAAACTTTATCCCGCAAGCAACAAACATTGATCATGTAAATGTTCTGGAGCTGCTTTAAAGTAAAGAAAGCAAAGGCATCASGATTTTTGGGGAGGGGTAATAGATGGAAAAGTCTCAGGCATACATGTGCTTACACTTAGTTGCAAAGTATGCAAACAACATTTAAAGATGTGGAGTGCAGCAGTGCACCTGAATCTCCACTGCCACTGCAGTTGTTTTCTCCAGTACATATTGCTAATACCCAGTTTAGGTAACACTCTGCCAAGTGATCTTAATAAAACATTATAGAGGGGACTTTAAAACTTAATGAAGGCACATAATCTGCTTCAGAGAAAACTCCCTGCCTTAATTTAAATGAGACACAGTTATAACATATCCCCTATGCACTGTTTACAATTTATAATTTATGTCTCAGTTCAAATACACTACTTTCTGCAGTCATCTGCTAAGTGATATGATTAGCATTTGAATATTGTAATATTCTGCTTCTCGATACTCAGAGTAATATGATGCAGTGTACTTCTATTATAATACTTTTTTATTCACTTWCTAATAAGCATACCAAACTCTAATTAGTTACGAAGAAAGAAATCATGCGCCCCACCCAGCCTAATTTGAAAATGGTTGTATCTCTGTAAAACCTCTCCACCATTTCATTTATTAAATCTCACTCTTTTCTGGTTACCTACTGCTTAGGCTACAAGTCTTTTGAGCTCATACAGCACTATCATTCTGCTATAGCAAAACTACTGTGCGCGCTCTGGTCCCTGTTGGCACGACAAACAAACTTCATTGCATGTGCTCTCTATAAAATGGTGGTACTAATTAGAAGATATAAACTCATGCTGAGACATGATATGAATTGGCTTTATGCATCTACTAAGCTCACAGCAGTATTAGATTTATGCTGTTGATGTCCTGAACTAATATTCAACTAGAAACTTACAGTTTTTTAAATCTGCAGAAAAATGAGGCGAAAGTGATTGCATTTCATTAATGCAATTCATAGAACCTCAGTAATCCACACTCCACAAATCTTCGCACTTTAATAGCACAAAAAAAAGAGAGCCTCTCCTCATTTTTCAACAAAGATTGAGAAATAGTAGTGAAAACTCATGTTAAGAATATCTAGTATTTATACATCACTTTTCCATGGGCACATCTCAAAGGGCATTACAGAAGATRAGCAAACGTTACCCTTGGTTTACACATGAAGGACCTGAGGTGCAGAGTGGTGAACTGATTTACTCAGAGTCTCCAAGTGGCAAAGCGCAAGAGCCAAGCTGCGTTCCAGGCCATGGCCGGAGTCCAGATCTCCTGACTTGATACCATGCGCTCTGCATTTTGGAGTGGACTGCAGTATATTACAGCACCTTATTAGCACATGAAAATCAACTATCAGAACCAAACTGCTACTGTTAAAAAAAAATTATGCTGCATTTACTTTTTTGAAAAAAAACTAATTGAGGGATTTGTCAATCCACATGGACTAGAAAGTTACCCAAGTACCTCAACTTCAACCTCATTTAAAATATTGCATACATATAGGTTCATGACGATCCTGCTCAAATACTTCCAACATGAATTGTGAGCACTAGACATCACAGCTGTATGTTTTGACATCCATGGTGAAAATGAGCAGAAAATCTAACTGTTCCATATCAAGAAGTATTTTTACTAGTGCTAATGTGCCTTAAATACCTTGTTCCACAGATGAGTGGCCTGGCACCTGCTGCATGAGAAATGGCCAATTACTGTTCAGTGTCTCTAATTTTCTGATTCAATTAGCATGCTTCAGAGCTTTCCAGTTTAATTGCAAACTACTTCACAGTTAGCTCTCTGATTAATCATTGCCCATCTGCAAGCCATCGCAAAACTTAGTGGAACAAATCTGTGTACTTTGGAATGCTGGGAGCTTAGCAAATCAAACTTGTTTTGGTATATAAAGCTTTAATTTTGTTTGCCCTTTTCAGCTGCACTTGTAAGAAGCTCTGTACTGATTAAACAGGAAGTCCAGACAATAATATGCTACATTATGCATATAATTACTGTAAATACAGGCGCGACTGTAGAAACATCATTTAAGGTTAGGTACTAGCATGTATGGAGTAGGGGTCAAGAAAACACATTTGGAATCAATTTCTCTCCCATTATGACAGAAAGCAGGAATTTTTTGGGGAAAAAATAAGACATGAGATAGTGATGCAATTCCAACACCCGTATCTCTGGAGGTATTTTTTGTAACACCATGTTCTTGTACAATCACAGCAAACTGTTTCTAATTTCTTTTTTAAAGGGAGCTGTTGACTTTCCAAAACTTAAGAAAAAGTTCAGAAGGTTGTACRCCATTGATTTAATACGATATTTACATTTTTCTTTATGTTTTTTAACTTGAAGCAGAACATTTACTGTTATAGGGCTMTAGGGCTGCCCAACTGTCATGCAGCCACCATTTTTTCTGTATTTTACTAAAGTAACAATAATACAATATCCAACAAACACAGCTTCCCTATTTTAGATCTACCTTACGCAGATACACATAAACTTCCTGTCTGGAAGACTTGATTACAAATGTAATAGCATATTACACAGCAGGAAATTAGCATTTATATTTGGAATTAACTATTTTGCATATAAAAAGGTATAAACATAACTGAAGCCTAAAGAATTGAAAATTTAGCTCAGTGGGCCTAAATTCCACAAAAGATTTGTGCACTAAATTCAATGYGCATGACTGAGGTACCAGACCTGCAGCATGCTAAACATTCTTTATTTCTGTTAACTTCCATATAAAATAATGGTGTCCAGCATCCTGTGGCATCATGCTTGAAGCACTTTCCTGAACTGGGGTGACGATGAACATTTTATTTTTCCAAATCCCATTACTTAAGAACAAGCTATTCCCTGGCATGGTTTATCTGCAGGTTAACAGGAAAATGCTATTTTTGTAAATAAAAACGAAACCAGCTCACTACACTCTTCTGTAATCTTGAAAATAGAACCAACACTGCCAAATTGTGATAACAACACCTAGACGCAAGCTAAAGAGGTCAACAGAAAGCAGTATCTCCTGCATCTTGACAAAATGAAAATGTTATTATCTAAACAAGACAGAACAATTATCTAAAGCTATACTACCTATCACCAACACGATATAAGCACATAAAGGTTGGAATTCCTGGACTTTTTCAAGGGCCTCAGGTCGGGATCGGAGCCGCAGTTAACAAAAATCCATTTTGGTCATAATCAGGGGGAGTTTTTCCAAGAGCTCCTCACAGCTTGTCCCTGTCGAGCTTTGCAAAGCACGGCTGCGGTCGGCAAAGCTCTGCCGGGCAGCACGTGCCCCCGGCGCTCCCCAGCCCACGCTCTGCCCGCTCCCATCGCTGTTCCGCAGCGGGCCTCCTTCCGAAAACAACCTGGGTAACTTACTTACCCATGGAGAGTAATATAGATAGACATTACAAACTCAAGGCAAAAATCCTTGATGTCAGGGCACGGCAGATCCTGTTTGTTATTTGCGTGCACGTAGACACAGACAGAGTACACGAGTGGAATTTCTCCCCAAAACACATCCAATTGGACTAYGGATTTAAGCTGTACATTTCAAACCATGCTGAGGAACATGGTAATATGCTGTGAAAAAAAGAATTGAGTTCTGCTTGTTTTTAAACACCCTGTGTCTTAAAAATTCTACATGCTCTATTTTTTACTTTGTATTTCTAAAGTCATTGCAGCTAGTATTTATCTTCGTAATTGAAACATGAGGTTATCAAAGTAAGTAACGTCCTGTACTATGATCAGTTCTGCACATCATCATAAATTTCAGAAAATAAAGGTAAAACCATGGCGATCTTTTTAATGCTTCAAAGAGAGTATCTCCTAAATCTGTGAGGCACTGCTTAAAGTTTTCGCCACACACTGACCATTAAAGCCAAGGCAAATTATGCAGCTAAACCCTGCAATGCTCTTTGGTAATTTATTCTATATATGAGTTATAGTCTCAACTTAGTGTGTGGGAACTTGTGTTTGGGCTTCTGTAGCCAGTCTATCCTATCCCTGCAGGAAGCAGGGCTGTGTTATTCCCATCACTTTCTCTGACAGCTTACTCATGTTTAAACCTAATTCACAATTGCCTTCCTGGGGTGAGTTGGTATCCCATTCTGGCCTCTTTATCTTGGATTAAAAAAAAAAAAAAAAAAAAAAAAGCAGTGTAAAAGTGCTTAATGCCTCAGATTCAGCCACGGAAAAATCTCCTGGTCCAGAAACTTGAGAAACATCACTGCATGCCACTCGTGGACCACTGCCGCATACAGAGGCAGAACAACAGGCATAAAATACAGGGATGTGGAGAAGCCAAGGGACCCTGCCATGAATCAGGTCTCCCAGACTGTTTGAATTACGATCAAGAGCACCAAAACCAGGAAACTGCTACGGGGCTTAAAACCCTGCCCTCCAAATTGCAAGTTCTGTCCTTAGATGCTGAGGCCTTTCTTTCTATAGGAACATTTCCCAGCATAACGACGACTCTTCCATTTGGGCTGCCTGCTCTCTCTCCCTCGATATATAAATATATATATTTATAAGTATATTATATTGTATTTATAAATATATATATTTATATATATTTAAATAGGAGTGATTATACTCAAAAATATTTATTGCACTCTGGAAACACAGTATTAAAAAATGGATTATTTCAAAAAATATTACTTCCATTTCACACAGGGCAATTATGAAAATAGCTATACAGCCGTTTCACCACAGTAAGGATGAAGAACCTCTAGCAGGTGCCAGAATCAGCACACAACACTATTTTCAATGGCAAACATATCTCTACAACCTTATTAGAGTTGCTTCCATCCTGCTGGCATCATCACCCTGGGGAGACCAAGGAGAGTAACTAGCAAAATAGTACATGCATGTAGAAGCATTATTTTATATATAAAAATACGTTTTAGTCTCTATAATTGTAGTGTTTATAGGGACTGGCCCATTGCAGTGAGGCTAAAAGTCATATAATTTAAAACCATCACCTGTTTCCATACTTACCTGTGAATTTGCTGCAAGACCTCCACTCTATTTACCTACTCAGCAGTGTTCATTCTCTTCCTTCCTGCTTCAGGTGTGATGATGACTAGTAATTACCAGGAAAATTTTAGTCTCCTTTGTTTCGGTTCTTTTTAACTTTTCTTTTGATCCTATGCATTTTTTTTCTTTAATAAAACTCCCTGAGTTTATAAAACATAGCCTTTTTCACATAACTTTTGAAAAATATGCAGTTTCCTAAAAACATGGATTTTTTTGTTTGACTGTTTTGGTTTTGAATTATCCTAAAGCCAAACTCTTCTGTTTCAAGGTATGAGAAAGAATGATTTTTACAAGTAAAAATATTATCTTTACCTCTTCAGTTTTTGGAAATATTCCTCATCTTTCCACTAGACTTTTCTAAAAATAACAGAAGGGAGACACAACACTTCTGAGGTGTTGAACTTGCAAATAAGGGAAATTTTATTCTGAAATACTGTTTTTCCAAAAATCAAATACTGATCAGAAAATGAAACCTATGAAAAAAAGTGAAATGTATTCTAGCCATGACAAGATAAAAAGGAAAACAATCGAAAATAAGCCCAAACCCTACCATATAGAATACATAGGGGAGCTTGAGGAGTTCTATGTAATAATAGGAAACAACATGGTTACTGCCCTGTGTAGGAGAGGAGCCGTAAATTTACAGTTGCTTAATGCAGTCCATCATGGCTTACCACTAAAAACGAAAGCGTATCTCTGTCCTAAATAAATGGCTCTAGTAATTTGGAAAATGTTAATTATTCAGAAATTACGTGACTTGAAGAGTAACTACAGAGGTAACTTCCTAATAATGAGACTCCTATAACAAGTTTACAGAGAAATTTTAGGCTTCATTAATTGTTATTCCCAGAAGGTACCAACCCACTGAGATTCTAGTAGGATGTAGTAACCTGCTTGTTGTCAGACATCTGTAGTTAAATTGAGACACCAACTTCCTGAGCCTGGCTCAGTAAACCAGATTTCTGCTGAGCTCCACACAGAACAGATTCTGTTTACCCTCCGACCTGTGCGCAGCGGCTGTGATATATTCCACCTTATTTCTCGTCAGGGAAAGTGTAGAGTAATAAAGTGGTGGTGGAGGGGAGAGGACAAAAAAGAGGAAAATCTGAAAATGTCCACAGTTAAAACTTTGCATTATTAAAATATAAACAGTCTCTTTTTCTGATACTATCACAGGCACCAAGTTATCATTGTGTTAGTATATACTTGTTAAATATTTATACAGCTCAGGTAAAAACATATTTTACTAGACGATAGCTTGCATACCGCAGTATCTATTTCCAGCAGAAGCTTTTGAGCTGCTGGTCCCCAGTGTGGAATGAACCAGAGGCTCAGAACATTTTTAAAGCAATAACCAAAAGGCATCTCTATGCTCAGGTGTTTCATTTAACTGTGAGTTAAAATTAGTATTCTAGCCAGTGATGCTTTGCCTTACTTCAGGTAAACTGATCCAGTCCCTGACTGGGAAAGTAGAATATATTCTCTACCTGAGAAATGTTTTATCATAATGATGCCCAGGTACCATGGTGCGGCACGATCCCCGGGGCAAGCAAAATCCTCTCTTTAAACAGAATTATGCCAGGTAAGCAAAATCATAACGGCTAATACATACGGAAGGAGGGGCTGAATAAGGAGCACAGAGACTGGCGAGGGCAGCCCAGCTCCAGGCCAGCTGTGCAGGTTCAGGTAGTCACTGCTTTTGTTTTTTTTTCCACACACATGATGAAAAGAAAAAAAAAAATCACTGTGCATTTACCTAGAACCGAGGCAGTAGAGAATATGCCTATTTATACATTTTTAGTTAAATTGTAATATTGTCCTATACTTTCATTCATTTTGGTAGCCACAGAACCATTAATCTTATTTTAAACAATTAGTCCAAATCAACCCTTTCACATTTATATTAACATAAATTCAATATATTTAAATACACTTCAAATCAGCTATTGTGTATACTTCAGTAGAGGCTTAACACGTCCACACAGATAGGTATGCAGATGTTTATGAATATCCTGCTGCTTGGAGAACTACCCGCTATGTTATTTCACCACAATTTGCATTGTTATAATAGGTTATTGACTGATTTTAGGTTTAAGGGACTAAGGTAGTATTCAGTAATGACTCTGTGCTACAAGTTTATTGCAAGTGCCCAAGGTTCATTCACCCCAAGCGATTTAGTCAATAACCAATTTTTATACTTCTATCTCCTTCAAAATTCGAAACCAATAATCCCTGCCTTTTTTTTTTTTAATTATTTCAGTATCAGACTAACATTTCCCATGGAAATCAATATGGGTGAGATCCATTAGCCAAAAATCTGCAGCACAGCAATGCAAACATATTAAAAATATTGATCTTACAGGCTACTGATGTTTTGATTGACTTTAATGTTTGTAAGCAGCAATAACAGAATTTCAATGACTGAAACAAACTTTTGATTAAAATTATAGATTTTTAATTTTTTTTCTATTTTACTGTTTCAAAGGGTGTCACATGCTTTACTTGTTTGCCATAAATGATCACAGAAGTAAATACTTATTCAGTTTCTCATTTGTAAATATTTTAGGATGCCACAGGTTACATGTTTTCAAACGTGCTTTCAATCATTTTTGATGTTTCAGTTCCATTATACCAGATAAACAATGCCAACATGGGCATGGCCAAACTTATTTTTGCAGCATCTCTTCAGGATTCCTGCAGCTTCTGCATTCCTGTTACTAGCAATGACAGCAATTTGATCTCATTCTAACATACGTTTTTAATTGTCCAAGAAACTTCAATTGATGTTTTCATAGCAGCTGGTCAAAATTTTGCTAAAGCATTTCCCAAATGCAGCTCCTCCTTCCAAAAGAAACAGCTAAAATAAATAGACTTTCTACACTTCAGGTCTTTCTGTTTTGGGTACGCATATAACTTGATTACCATAATGTCTGAATGTCCCACAGTCTGGATCACATTTATCATCACAGAAGAGTAGTACCAACACTGTTTTAGAGATGGGGAATAAAGCACAGGGAACTTAGGATGTACCTTCAGGTAGCCTAAATTCCACCTAAGTCCATAAGCCTACTGATGAGGTACCCCTGAAGTCTGGGAAGGCTTATCATCAAGAGCCACCAGCTCTTAGGTGGAGTGTACGCTACTTGAACACAATGCCTACATATTTGTGGTAGATGACGTGCATCTATGGTTGTACAAAAAACTGAGCATTGCTGTAAGGCTCTCTTGAGCTTTAGAATAGCATTCACAAAGACGATGACCTCTCATGGCTTTGCAATTAATAGTCTACTTAAGAGAGATTCAACACTCACGCTTAAACAGGGCAAACAGACTATCAAGAAGTAGTAGTGTTTCAGTATAGAACATCGAAAAAAAGACAGGGCACAAACGCGGAACTGACAAAACTAAAGGGGTTTGCCATCCAGCAGAATGAAATCCACCTCGTCACAGCTCTTTGATACTCCAGCTCTGCTCTGAGGTTATAAATGGCAAGAGAAGAGATGATCTAAATGCTCTACTACAGATCTAGATTACCTAATCTAACCTGAAGATCTCCCCATTGCGGGCCAGTAAGAAAGCCATCCATATTTGCTGTTAAATGCTTATAGGAGGCAACACTTTTTTTTGTACTGGTGCACCTTGAGATCTTGGGAGCAGCCAGGAAACAGAAGGAATGTTTTGGACAAAGAGTATACCAGTTCATATCCAACCTGCAGCTAAGGAACTGGAAGGTAGGGAAGTTCTGTAGAACTGACCATGACCACCACTTACTACTCTGCAACTTTAAGCCACCAACTATCTTTAGGAAAAAAAAAAAAAAAACAAAAAACACGAAGAGTAATAAATGAAGAATAGTAGTAAATGGTGAATGTAACTACAAAAATGTAAGAAACGAAACTGCTGGCTGTCAAATGGATTGCTAACAGGTTACAAATGGTATTCTTTGTCCCTGTACTCTAAACAATTATGAATCAATTTGTATTACTAGAAATTGAAATAGCTTGTTCTGAAAACAGTTGCAGAACAGGCAATCCTAGCACGAGCATTTTTATGTGCACTGACAATATGTCTAAACATGCTCTAAAAACAGCTCTGGGCTGAGAGCATTTCAGGGCTCTAGGACATGAGCTTCCAGCAGCTTTAGTGGGCAGGGGTGCAAAGCGCTGCTGCTCTCTGCTGTATGTCGTGTCATGCTGCTGGAATTACTGCCCCTGAAGTGGAAACAGCATAAGTGAATGTGCCTAGCATGTTATCACAACTGCACTTTCTTTGCAGTTTAAGGTTATTAGCTGAGACAGCTCACAGGACAGTCCATATCTTTCTTTGGAAAAGAAGAGGTTGATGTCAAAGGGACTGGGCAGACAGCTCGGGCAGTTACAATCTAGCATCATAGGCCTATCGCCATATTTGCTCATGGCTGAGACCATGAATTATGAAATTAGCCTATTTAAACAAATTAATTTCACACAAGACACCAATACTTATCAGACAGAAATAACCCTGGCTTTGCTGTTAGCTGACCATTGATGACAGAAGAGAAAAGCTCTGTATCTCACTATCTGCTCTCTCTGTCCCTGACACAGTTTTGTTATTCCAAATATTGCCTGGGACAGAGTACAAAATATTCACACTATTCATGTATTTGCATATTCATCTTGTCTATCACAACAAAGAGACAAATTTAGAATGATTTTTGTAAGATTTGTCTTCAATATCTAACTGCATAACGCAATTGCTAGTGATTACTGTTTGCATGAAACACTCTATTACCCAGTAAGTGAAACAGATTGCTCTCATTTTAGAATATGAACATGTACAGTGCTATCCTTCTTCTCACTACCCAGC
Source organism: Rhea americana (assembly GCF_003343005.1). Classification (NCBI taxonomy): domain Eukaryota; kingdom Metazoa; phylum Chordata; class Aves; order Rheiformes; family Rheidae; genus Rhea; species Rhea americana. Next base: position 78,412 of record NW_028185628.1, read on the forward strand.
TAAGTTCAGGACATTAATGGCAGATCTGGGTGAAGAGAAGATTCTGCACACACACATTTGGTCTTGTGCAGTATGCTATGACTGAGCAATCTGACCTTGAACTCCTCGTCTCCAGCCACGTTGAATACATTTCTCCTTACACCAAGTATTGAAAATTCACAAAGTAACAAAGAGAAGGACTCAAAAATCATGAAGCTAAAAAAATACATGAAGAAAATCCCTCAGTTTATCTTCTTGGTTTTGAGCCTTACCAGTGTATCTGAAAAATTTTCAAGCTTTTTCCACACAGTTATATGGGCCAGGAGTTAATACTAAAAAGTGCAAAAAGGAAAAGCTTTGATCATTTGATTATAGCATCTGCAAATAAAATAAAAAACACCACCAACTGATGAGAAAACCATAAATAATAGATAACTAGTTATTAGTATCTGATATCTGCAATTCTGTACAACATGGAAAGCACTTCTTCGCAGCTGGTATGACAACTTGTTGACGTCCTGAGATGACCATACCATCTCTATGCAAACAACAGATACTGCTATTACTATCTAATACTATCACCCATGATCATTTAATTGAATTAAACCAACAGACAACGAAGTATAACATACAATAAAAGTAATGTATTTGGAATTTGTTAATACAGTTTTGAGAAGCAGATCTATCAAGCCATGCCAATGTCCACCTCAAATAACTTAGCTACAACTTTGGCTAACTGATTCTTCTTTCCATCTGCTCTTTTAATGCTGATTATTCCATTTAGCTGTGCCAAAAGGATTTTAACCTTCTCTCCATTCTTGAATTGAGTAAATTTCTTAATAACTTTCACAACATTGTTAGAGAAGGGATTCATCTCTACAGTTTCCATATACATACAAATGGGCATAAATACGCATGCAGAAATAAGAGAGAAAGAGATTGAGGATCACATCTCCAGAACAGCTTAAGGCACAAGTAATATAGAAACAACTCCTTTGCTCCTCCCTTCTAAGGTCATCAAATATATACAGGATCAAACATGATACTGTGGTGCAGTTCCCAGGCTTCAAGTCTCCTGTCAGGGTCCTCCTGCCAGGGTGCTTTGCAGCAGGTTGCTACAAAAGTGGTAGGCACTGGCCTAGTCTATCTTCATACCTGTGTATAGACAGGTATCTTCTACTGAACTTAATGAGAAAGGACATCTTAACAGGAGTAATTAAAAGGTCTGTGACATTCTCTAAAATATTCTGTAGTTCTATAGCAGAGCAGAAATTGTACACACATCCCCTGCAGCTGGACAGCCTGCATATAATCAACCTTCCAATCAGGGGTTTAAACCCTTTAAGTCAGTTTGTTTGACTACTTTAGTATCATTAAAATGCCTTAAATGTCTTCTTTTTAAGAATCTGAGGTCTTCCCTTAGGGAAGAACAAAACTCAAAGAAACCCAAACAGTTGCAGTTCTTGCTCGAGTTGCTGACCACAAAGCACGTGCTCTGCTACCAAGTCAAAACACCCCAGTAAAGCAGAGAGATCCACGCCAAAGACCTCTGGGGCTGCACAGTTTTCCGCAGAGCGGTACAGAAGGCTGCCTGGGTTAGTGTCTCAGCTGAATCAGAGAATTATTGGTCAAATCCTGCAAGGTGCTGGGCACTTGTTAACAAGTGCTCTGTATCCTCATATCCCAGGGGTATTTGAGAAGTGAGGGAAATTCTAGGTGGTCAGAACTTTCAGTTGATTCACTCAATTCATTATATCATATGGGGCTGATCAAGAGGATGTATATTTTGGATTAACAAAGCAACGTTACACAAACCCTTTAGGGTAAAAACGCCTCCTCTCATTTAATGTTAAAAAATAAAAGTGAAAAAGAAAGCCCTCCACATAGACTGAATTAAAATGTCACTATGTTTACTGAGTATTTTATCATTCTCAAAGGCAGAGTATCAATCACATATTCAGAAGTTCTTAAATAACCTACAGACTTTCAGAAAATTTTTGCAATTATTGATGTGGGGCTTTCATGGCAAGCCTTGAACACTGAAATAGGAAAAGAACTTAAAACTATAATGAAAAAGGTTATGACACAAATACAATAAAAAAAAAACTTTCTGGCTCTAAAGCATATGCTCTGCCCCCTGCAGCTAAAAGTCACATATTGAGAGTGTTTGTTCTGTCAAGAATTACTAGTTTCAAGCATGGCTGGTGATTTTGGACAGTAACACTTAAGAAACCCTCAATCTGGCAGTTTTATCACTGCACATTTACTAAAGCATCCCCACTGTCCAAACTCCCAGGAGTTTGGGGATCAGACTTCAGGGAAGGAAAAAAAAAAAAAAAAAAAAAAAAAAAAAAAGGTTCCTAGGGTATTGTTTTGATCTGGTCTGTATAATTTTTTTTCAGATAGATCATTATTCCAATCCATTCTTTCACTCTCCAGAGAAAGTAGTAAATGCAAGAGTGCTTCGTTCCTTTCTTTCCTGGAAACAGAGTGAAAATGAAGCTGGCAAGAGCCCACACAATTGCTGTTAAAGGTATTAGTGTCCTCAGCAAAGAGTTATTTTGAAGCCATGAGACCAGAGGCAAACTGGCCAGCAGTACTTTTTTAATTTCACTTACTGTAAATCACTTGTCTGAAGATGTACTGGAATTAACAAGAATAAAAGACAGACTTCACCGTTAATTTACTCTTGTGTTTTGCTGTGCTGCAAAAAGGTTTCGATTATTTATTTAAATAACATTAGCTACAAATGTATCCATTTCTCTAATTAGCAAATCCACAATGCACTCCAGATTTCAGTGTCTGCTGTACGTATGAATTTAACAAATTGGTAAATGGCAAATTTTACTAACACTTCTTTGCAGTATGTGACTGGCCACCTAAGCAATACGGTATTTATTTTACTCCCTGCTGTGAACATTGTAGACATCAAGAACAATGACAATGGGGAGTGCATTTCTGGTTAACATCTCCTAATAGACTTATTTTTGCTATTGTACATCAATATTGTTGTACTGTTGTCAATAATGGTCAGTTCTCTGTATCCTGCTGAAACCAATAAATAATATTACCCAAAATACATATGTCAGAAAACAAAGCTTGTAACTTTTATCCATGTATTGTTTTTACAAATAATAATAAAAAATTCAATTTTACATTACGTAAGCAGCTTTGCCTGATTGTATTGTAGACTCTTTGTTACATCTTTTAAAAAAAATAGATGAAGCATGTTTCCAAAATTATGAAAACAGCTTAAAAACTATGAACCTAAAAATCTTTGTGCCTTCTGAATTTGCTGTCCTTTAGGTTTTATTTTTTTCCTGGCTATTCACATGGTCATAGAAAAGAGATGTCTCAAGGTCATATATTCCATGCCCTGCCCAAGGCAAGATCAGCTGCACTGACATCATTTCTGGCAAACGTTTCTGTAACCTGTCCTTAAATACCACCAGTGATGGAGACCTCACGAGCACTATACTTCAGCATTCCTCCAGCCCTACCCTTAGAAAGCTTTTTTAATGTCTAACCCAAATGTTCTTTGCTGCAATTTAATTTTTATCACTTTTTGCACTATTTACCATACCCATGGAACAGACTGTTTTTTTCTTTTTTGCAAGCTTTTCACATACTTGATGATTTCCATCATGTTCTTTCTTTCACTCTTTTTTTTTTTTCAGGTTAAGCATTTTTAATTTTTCAATCTTTTTCAGAAGATGGTATTTTTTAGCCCTTTCATCAATCTTGCTACTTTCTTTTGGAAGTTCTCCAGTTCTTTCTCCTTTTTCATGGATTACACTGCCCATCATCATATGAAGTATTCCAGCTGAAGCCTCACCAATAGCCTATCTTGCAAGCTATAGGATTATTTACACATTTCACTAAAAGGTTTGTCTTTTCTGGTATAGTGTGTCACTGTTGACTTATTCTTTACCTGCTGCTAGAAGGCTAGCAATTTATTTTCCAGGGTGAAAAAAAAAAAAAAAAAAAAGGAATTCTCATCTCACTCTAGCTCCTGTGATCCGTTCAGAGAAACCTGTAATAAATTCACCTCTACAAGCCACATTCCTCTTCTTCAGGGTACCACTTCTACTAGATCTGGATCAAAATCTATTATCGCTCTGATCCTAGCACTGCATCACATGCAGTATCTTTCAGTAGTCAAGAGCAGTAGTACTTTCATGTTTTATGGTAGTCGATAGGAAGAAAGGCTGCCCCTCAAAGAGGGACTGAAGAGCAGCTGCTGCCTATGTCAAGGCACAAGTACTACCGATGCAGCAGTGCCACTACCAGAAGCACTAGCCTACCCTGCTTCTGAGTTTACCCAGGAGCAGAACAAGAGTCTTTAATCTCCTTTGTGAGTAACCTGGAAAGTTACCTAATTCATCAAGATACAGCCAAACCCTGGTGCCTGTGTCATGTGCTCCAGAACCTAAGTTAACTATTGAGTGGTAGTCTCCAAAGTTTCCTTCTAGAGGAGTAAGACACTGTTCTAATTCTGTTGCTTTATTCACAATTAGCCCAACAGAAACAGTCCCTAGATAACAACTATGAAGCAAAGCAGACACTCACATGGAAGAAACTTTGTATAAAATCTCTGCATAATTGGAATGAATTGAGGACATAAAAAGGAACAAGGACATCTATACCTGAACGTAGACTAATGGATTTTACAGACCTGTTTTTCAGCAGTCTTTTCCTCCCACCTCTGAGAGCTCAATCAGAACAGAAAATCTGATCTTATTTTTTGTTTAATGTGGAGAGAAAGACACAGGAAAAGATCTTTCTACTTTAGAACGATGATATGTCGTTACGCTAAAACCAAAATATTCTGTCAATTCAGAAAATGTAACTAATGCCATGGTGACATATTTAAAATATGCTTTATCACTCTACTATGAATGAAACAAGAGGACAGCAATGGTTAGAGAGTAGACCAGAGAAAGTTACATGACAATTATGTAAGTAAAATATAGTCCATGTGACACCTTGGAAAACATAACTTGCAATCAATAGATATCATTATTCTTTTGCCAGCAGTACCTCCTTTGCAAGCTTCCTGCAGGAAATACAGTGCATACTCTGTAACATGGTGAGATTCAGTTATGCACTAAAACTAATAGATTTTGAAGGGCCACCAGAACGTAGGATTATCTGTACATTTAAAAGCTGAAACTCTAAATGGTTTGCAAGACACCTGAAAGGGTCACGGTTAGCCGCTCAGTTGCATATTCTTTCTTTGAAGAAAAACATCAAGCTTGTAATTAAAAATGAGCCCCTAACACATTCAGAAATTGGCCAATTATTTCACTTTCCTGTCGAGATCTTGAAGGTTCATTCACCATCATGCTGGAGTTTTGTTAGAGTCAGCAAAGTGAATCTGCCACCCCTCTGACACTAAAAAGGTAGCAGCCTGCCCAATTTTGTTTCAACAAACAAGTCCCTGCAGATTAGTGACTGCAGCGAGCAAAAAGTAATAGGAAGAAGTGAGCAGCTCTGCCTGGAGATTAGCACCCTAATGTAACCTTAAGAAGTAACCATCAACAGTAGAAGAAAGCGATAATGATCGTATGATACCATCAAAAGCAATATATATGACCGAGCAATCCATGTAGCACTCAGACCAGGAGACCAGTGACATAACATCAGGATGGCAAAGCAAATTTGGTGGGGGGAAGGCTCTCCAAAGACCTCTGAGGACCAGCTGCCAGTAAGCCAAAGTGTCAAAGAAGCAGCATTGGTGACCTTGTCCTTGTCACTGAACCTGCAACAAAGCAAGCCACATGCTGTACCCTGATTTGATCCATGACCAGTCACCTACTGGGATTGGTGTGCAGGAATATTACTCACCTGGTGCAGTGTATAGTGTAGATAACCTGTAACTGTATTTGGTCATGTGTGAGAGAGAGGTGTGTGTGTGTACTGCATTATTATTTATTGTTTTCTTGTATAAATGGTATTTTGTTTAGTATTATTGCTTTAGTAACTTTAGTTATCATTGTTTAATTAATTTTAGTTCATAAAATAAATATTTGAATTTAGCAAGCGCTCATCTATTTCCCTGTCCCAACCCCACCCACGCTAATGTATTGACTGTCACAGCACTCCATGCTGAAATTTAGTGTGAAGTGTATGGGCAAAAGGTATCGAGAGCTGCAAATTGATCCTCGTGTTCCAGCTCCATGGCTACCCCATGACAAATTGGTGAAGGACACAGGCAGCATGAGACTGCTCCTGTAACACCTGCAATCATGTTCCTGTTCATAACTATCTTTAATTCACTAGGGACACATCTCTGAACAGACTATAGGAGAAGAATGATAGTGAGTAGAGGTACTGATGACCAAGAAGTACTGGGATACAGAAAGAATAAGACAAATACACTTTCTACAGAGTAGAAAAAGGCCACTTGCTATCTCAAAATATGTAAGAGGATGAGTAGATCAAGGTTTCCTTACAAAAAAATCATAGATCAGCATAGGTGAGGGACATTTAGAATATATTGAAAGTTCATTGGCTTAGAAGTCTCCTAAAAGCTTTGAAGTTCATGGGAATACAAAATTTCTGGCAAACTAGAAGGATCGTATGAACCAAAGCACACAAGAACTTAAGACACATTGGTCTTGCAGAGACATTTTTGGGCCTCAGCTTTTTAGTTCCTGCATAATACGTATATACATAATATGAAAATAAGATTCATCCCATTTGTCCCAACTAGAGAGGGGTGTCTGACATGGACATGACATTTTCTAAAAGAGCTTACAAATCATTCTGAATGATATTCTCCATCAAGGAAGCAAACATATATGATTTATTAGAATAAAAAAATTAGGATAAAGCTAACCTGAAACGATACAAAATGACAAAACTAGGACTATACCAATAAAGCCAAAGTTAGTCTCTCCTCCCCCACATAAGTGGAATTCCAAGGTGAGACAGCAGTATGACAGGGGAAATGCTGCTTAAGACCGATGAACTGATGCTCAGCGCTTATAACTCATTTTTAATTTCTAAAAAAGAAATCAATGAGTGCAGACAAAATGCAGGCAGCTGTAATTCCCTTGAGTAATCTTGTCATAACATGTGTTACTGTAGTTCTACACTTTTACCTTTGCACTTTGTTGTATGTAACAGAGCAACATAATTAGCCGCTGGTAGGTAGTGTTTACGTTAGTTCTCAAAAGGTTAAGAAGCTGATTATAGCTAAAATCAGCTTTGCCTGGGGCTTCTGTGGCTCTGTGTAATCAAATTAGACAAGCAGGGCACAGTGTCACCTAACACAAACCAGTGGCACTTTCTTTTCTGTTTTGACCTTTTTCATTAGATGAGCAAGTCAGCTTTTAGCTTATTCCAAACATTTTGAACAAATTAGTTTCCAATAAACTCTGAATGATAAGCCAGGCATTAGTCCAGATCATTTTCATAAGTGATTCAGCGAGACAGCACTCAAGAGATTCTTTAGGAATAGCATCAACTTTGTTTTCTTCTGAAGTAACCTTCACTATTAATATATTTTTTTTGTGGAAATGGGTTTAAAGGGTGAATGCCAACAATTTCAAATCCCAAAGTAGCTTTAGTCATTTTCTTTGCCCTGGACATCTTAGCATTTTGCTTCTAGAACTGCAGAATTGTTTCTCAAATCCAGCAGCAAGCAGATAACTTTACAAACATGCGAGATAATGCATTAGCATTTCTAAGAAACCACAGGTAACCCACTCAGCAGAGTTACGGTTCATCCTCTCTACACAGTTGCTGTATTCTTTGAAGTCAAGCAAGGTGAATGGTATAATAGATGTACTTAAGGAGGTTTAATAATGTACAGAGAAGAGCAAACCAGTATCACATCAGAAGACTCTTTCCACACAGCTATACCGTAACTAAATTTAAATGCAGACTGCAGCATCAGTAGCTTCCATAATCTTAGTATCTTTGAACATAAAGGGAACAAAAGATTAAAGAGGCAAAGAATATACAAAGAAAGTAACGACAAATTTAGATAAAAACCTGCAAGTTAAGAAACACACTATGCCCTTCTGAATTGTATGTGCTAATTTAAAAAAACAGAAGCTAACAACATTTGTTGAATCTTTATCTTCACAGAGCTGATCCTTAACTTTAGTTCTGCCTGTAAAAGTATTGTGGCTAAATTACAGAGCGTTGACTTCGTGAAAACAAGCAAGTATATAAAACAATAGCTTCTGCTGATGATTTGTGATTATTTATTTATAGCCAATAAAATCAAAACTTGCTGTTTTAATTGATTAAGTCATAAATAAAAAGTTATGGAAGAAGTCAAGTCTCCGTATTTACACAGTCCGATGATTCCTGCTAATCCAGCAGTACTTAACAAATTCACATGTGGTTAGGTTGCCTTGCCATAGCTGTAGATCACATTTCTATGCTGCAAGCTGTGCAAAAAAATCAATATGCCAAGTTTAACATAAGGACAAGMAACATGATGTCCTCCTATATTTTCAATGAACTCCAAATGACTATGCTGTTCTTACTCTGCACAGTTTATTTCAGGGAAATGTATTCTTTAAGAAGAAAAAATCTATCACACAGTGAAATACATAAATTCATAGATGGAGTCATATCTGACTCCATAACTATTTATTGCAAATAATCTGACATTTTGATTGAATAAGCAGCCAGTCAGGAAGCTTTCTTCCTTTCTTTTTATGTATTGAAAGCAAAGGCACAATCTTTAGACATAATATACTCTTGCCATGCACATTTTAGACTTAACAGTAAGTTCCTGTATTCTTTTTCATATGTCAATTTTTTAAAAGACAATATTCTTTTTCAACTGACTGTGTTACACTATAATTCACTTATTTACACCTAGTGGCAACTATCATCTGTCTGAAACAATATGTTAACTGCCTTCATGTTTCTGTATTTTAAGTCTTCATTTATTGCTGCAGAACTACATTATTTGTGCGAGTAGATTAGGATGAAAAACCCTCAGAATGAGGTAGGAGTGGTCATGACCAATAGGTCAGTATAGAGCTGTGCCATGTCTGCCTTCTGAGCTCAGCGATGTGGAACTAAGTGTGGCAAAACAACCAGTGCGTTGGACACTTGCCAGAAGATTCAGAACTGCTGACTGCTGCCAAACTCTTTCTTTGTAAATAAAAAAAAGATTGACTTTAAACACTTGCAAAGGCACTGAACACATTTGCAAAATATAAAACTAGAACAATGCATGGAAGTAGAGAAATTCTCCTTAACATACGATCAGCTCTTTCACTGGTAATTTCTCTTCATTGCAGCGAACAGCTGTAAATGGATTAATGACATTTAGCTCTAGAGAGCATGTCATTGATCTGTACTGAACATATAAACTGTTACACGAAACACACTCAAAGACTCACACTTGTTCCTAACTTTCTATTAATATGTCATTTGCAAGACAAATTTTATTCAGAGATTAATGTACCATTTTAAAAACCCCAGGCATAAAACTCCCAATCAGAAAATAACAATGTAACAATTTTAAGTGTTGAATAATATTAATACTGCAATAAATTACAATTTCAGTACATTTTACTCCTCTTATTTCAGTTCAGAGAATGTAGCACAGTCCTGTACTATCACAGATGAGTTGTTTCAGGGACTCCACAGGTATCAAATAGGCAAACTTTGCTTCCACAACCTCTCTTGATAATGCTAAGGAACCAGTAACATTACAGCAGTAAATGATGACCATTGCTCCTTATTAACACATTGTTTTCAGGTGAAGCAAATGGTTGTGCATGAACACGCGTCTTTGCAGATCAGAAGCCGTGAATATAGAACATGGCCTGGAATTGATTTCATGATGCGTGGTATTTGAGGCGTATATATGTGAAAATATCCGGGAGTCCCAAAACAAGTCTACTTCTGCCAAAGTTGACTTTGTCCATCAGTCAAGATTACTGTACAGGATTCTGTTCTTGATAACTAACATCTGGACCTAAAGAATGGTCTGAATAGCTTGCTCACTTCACTGAGGGGTTTTATGCAGGGGGAGAACATGGTCAGAAAACTTTCTCAAAACAGTCAGCTTAATTAAAATTGGCCAAATGAGACTGTGCATATGTAAATCACTGCTGAGTGTGTATTAAATCTTTGATGTCTTAATGCCTCCATTTATTCTTTTTTTCCTGGATTTTTACATTACTTTAGTGTGAACAGCTATATTTAATTTACAAGTTCCCCCTCCCCTTCCCAAAATCAGAAAACAGGAAGCAGATCAGTGTAACTTAAAGAGGCAGCTAAGATGACTTGCTGGCAGGGTGAAATGGTAGGTTTTAGTAATAGCTGGAAGCTGTAAGTGGTTCTAAGCTTTGAAGTCAGTGCAGCTTTGATGTAGTACTCCCATAGATAATCGCAAGATAGTCTTGAAAGAAAGATTTCCCAAATACTATCCAAGTGTCATTGCTTGCGAAATCTTTGTATGAAAAATGATGTTTTTTTGCTGATGAACTTCAAATCTAACACTGGACTGCTCTCACTCCCTCTCTGTCTTTCTTACTACTTTTATAGTGTTTTAATCAGTTAACAAGATAATTAAACCCAAGTTCAGTTTGGTCCAGGTAGCTTGCAGTGTGTTGCTTTGCAGAACTGACTTCTAGTATCTTCCTTCTTGGAACAGTTATGCTCAGGCACAACAAGAATGTGCAGTGCAGGATGCTGGAGAAGGAAAAGATGGAAGGAGAAAACCATAGGGAATCTCTGCCTGTGGCTTTAGAGGGGTTCACTAGCCTTCGCCTGGAGGAGGCAATCACAACTATCCCCAAAGGTAAAGTGACAATGGGCAGAACGAGGAGAATCTCCCTTAGGGCCAGGTGTGACCAGGGAAAACTGATTGTCTGGTGCCTGGGAAAGAAATACTGCTTTTCACCTCTCACTGTCTGAATCCAGCCTGTGAAGGTTATGAGAGTTAGAAGAGATGCAATAGTTCACAAGTCGGAAGAGAGAGAAAAAAAAAACAAATAAAAAGCAGCTTGAACAGTGTGCCCTTGATGGTTATTTCTCTCCTCTTCTGAAGAATATATACTGCACTTTCCCCACAAAAAAAGTTCTTAAGTTGTATTTTTATCTAACAAGAGCTTTCAGGTTTACAGAAAATAAAACAATCCTTGGCCAATTAGGTCTAAGAGAGTAGCTCATAAAAGCATGATATTTGGTATCACTTGGAAACAGTTGTACAATATCCAACTGATTTAATAATTAGACTTTAAACCTCATCCTATTCTACATGTTAAATGCTATCTACAAATCACATGCCAAAGTATAGCAAAACAATTCTTTCTGTTTAGTCCAAAGCTAGCAGGACAAGAATATTAAAGCAGAAAAATCTTTATTCTRCATTAAAAAGCTGTTTACCTGTGCACATTTATAATGTAAACACAAAATGAAGATGCCCTTCACAAAGACCCATTTCTGTCTAAATGGGCAGAAATAAAGAACATGGCATGTGACCACTAAATTATGAGAGAGCAACACGTCAAAGTTAGAGGCCATGGAAGATTTCAACAAAACTCAGAAGATATGGCAACAGATTAAGCAAGGGGACACACTGCCCTCCAACCTTAACCTGTTAAAACCTTTGAAGTCTACTGGGACCTCTATTCTGCTCCTTCTTATTAGTTTTTAGTTACACTAATTACAGCCTAATAGTACTCTGGAGCCAGACACTTTTTCTAAAGCCGTCCAAAAAAGGCATATCTACGAAATGGTGACCACTTCAGCCAAATTGTGCTGTGCATATCACAAGCACTTGCCCCCCTTTAAACAATGGACTATATAGTCTTCTACAGCTGCCAAAGTTTAGGACGTTAATAAGCTTTTGTATGTTCAAGAAGCTGCTGCAGTATTTTACTGAGAGAAATCACAAGCTAAACAAAAGCCAAAACCAAAATTCAAGTCTAAGTGATGTCTGACAACAATGTTGAAACAAATTTAATTCTAAAACCTGTTTCATGGGCATTGACGTAATGATTACCAAAACAAGGACCTAAAGGGCAACCTTAAAAATACTGCATTTTCAGCACTGAAATCAAAGAAGTAACTTAGTTTTGTTGCCAGTGAACTTAAGAGAAAGGGTGTGGGATTAGATATAGAGTCTACTTCCGCTGATTTTGCACCAACATCTATATTAATGCTAATACAACGCTGCATCACATTTGGGGATACATTCAGCTAATAGAGCCTCTCCAGTAGCTGAAATATCACTTGAAAAGCTTCAGTAAATCTTTAGTAGCATTACAATCAGGCAGTAAGTCAGAGGAAAAGTTTAGGAAAAAAGATGTAGAGCAGAAAAAATCATATCAGATTTAACAAAACATATAAAAAGTGTGTGTGTGTGGGAAGAACAAATATTCAAAACCATTTTTTATTTCCTTATTTGTATGTCTAGTGAATATGTTTTACATGGCTCATAAAAGCTTTGGAGGAAGATACATCAATCCACCTATGATTGCTGAGAAATCTGTTGCCAAAATAGCATATTTATCTGCTGGTGCAAAATACAAGCTGTGATTACACTGCTAAAAAAAATATAAATAAAATGTAGCTCTAATGAAGAAACAAATGAGCAGAAACTAGGACTTCCTTGTATTAACCAGTAACAGAGCTCTCAGAAAGCAAAATAAAACAATCTGACAGTACCTGCCTAATACAAATGTTCATATTTCTATTGCACCAGGAATTTCTAACTTTTTAATAAAAAATTTTGCTTACCAAACCAGCTGGGTCTCCTACAGTTTAGGTATCCTAATATTAATGCCCAATTTGCATCTGACCTCCTTGTTTAAAAATATGCTACTGGTGGGCTTGTTCATTGAGAGTGATCTGTAGATTGCCTGTAGGTAAATGCCATTGTGATTTGGTATGATCTCGTCTGGGCCCTCTTCTTCTGGCTCTTTCTGGTTTCTCTTCACTTTGTCCTCACACAATAACAAATACATAACAAATATAAATCCCAATCATCTCTCGGACGGTACTTTGGTCTGTCACTGATTCCTCCTCTGCTTAGTATCATCAAAAAAATAAAACAGCACATCTCTTCTAAGCAAATACCTTATCTTGGGATCAGTCTTGTCCGCAGGCATGCCACAGGTGACTCTGCAAAGGAGCAGGCCTGAGCTACTGCAGTCAACTGCAGATATTAAACTGTAAGCTCTGCAGAGAGGGGTTTGTGATAGCTACAGTCCCACAAGCAACACACGCGAAAATACAGGACCTGGGGTAGTAGCCAGACTTGGCTGTACGACAGTCTGAAGCTTTACTGCTAGTCTGGATGAATGTCTTGCCTCTCCACCTGTGAGACCACTCCATCATTAGATCTACCTTTCCAGAAAATGTATGGCATTACAAGGCACAGGTAAAAATAATTAAGTAGAACAGGTTAGCTAATTAAGGATAAGATCAGAATATATGTTTTATGATTTTCCCCACACAGGTACAGTGTAAGAAACCACGAAGATGAGCAATGCTTTAGCTGTGATGCACTGGCCTGAAAACAACGAATGTGCACTGAAGGCCAGCTCTGGCACAGGACTTAGATGCTTAAGCACTTCAGTATCGCCAGACTGAAGATTAAAACCCAGACACCTCTCCTGAGAGCTCTACAACTGTTCCTTGAAAAAAACAAGAAAGATGCACTCTTTTTAAAAAATGGATGAGGAAAGGAAGTTGCCTTCACCCTTCACATCTCTTATATAGCTGTACAGTGGCTAGAGCACTGACAGAGAAATAGGAAACCAACTTCCCTTCCCTCTTCAGTGGAAAGAGGCTCAAAGCTGCACATCATAGAAGAGGGACCTAATGATCAGCTACCAAGTCAGGCTCCCTTTAGCGCTCTTTCAGCTCCTGGTCCCCTGAAGCTTGCATCCTTTCTTCTGCACAGTAACATAGATTGTTATGGGAAGCTCAGGCTCTCCTGGAGGACACAAGTTGTGTCCTTAGGCTGAGGACAGAATTACACTAGATAAAAGCATAAACAAATGTTTAATAAATTTCATCCAGGGCTATTATAAGAAGAGAAAAAATATGCTTGGAAAAAAGCCTGTCATTAATTCATGCTCTGCAATTGGTTTAAAATAGCAGTCTCCAGAGACAAAGGGACTGATGTGAGACCCATCAAAACACTGGGATGCTTTCCTTTGATTTTAATGGTATCTGAATCAGGTCTCTAGCTATCAAAAGAAATTTGTAAGATTCAAAAAGCTGAATTTGTAAGCTGTACCAAATACCTAAGTCTAAGCTTTTTAATTAGTAACAAGAAACTCTCAAAACCATAAATGTCCAGAGTACTCTTTAAATAAATCATATCTTGCAGCTTTTACATGAATTATCATTAGACTTCAGCATAGTATTGATTTAGGAAATCTTCAACTATTACATGTGTTTGATTTTGTGGGAAAATACTGAAAAGGGAACAGATTTCACTAAATGGACAAGTTGCACAAGTGGAGGTCTAGACTTTGCCACCAAATTACTCAAATAACACATATTTCAATGTAACAACTTAGACTAATGATGAGTCCTCAAAGTTTAATTATCCTAGAATTGTAAAGTGATACCAGTTCTTAGGAAAAAAAGTGTTTTGAGATTTTGTATACATTTCCCATATGTGCAGCTGCATCTGAAAACTCCAGATCTACCAACTATGGTACTTCATACATTCTGGTAGGGCTAGACCATCATTATGTTTCACATAAAGCATGAATGTTCAAGTGAAATTTCCAAAAGACTTAAAATACACCAGAGGAGAAGCTCTTCTTAGTTTAACACTTAGTTTAGTATACAGTTTTAACTCTGACATAAAAACAACTGATCACTTTAGAGGCAAAGAGGAAAACAACACACACAGATATAAATATAATCTGTTTTGTCTAGCAAAGCAAATTTAGAGCTAATGTCAGCCTTCATACGCATGTGTAAGCTTCTGGTATAACTCAAAAGCATCCTCACATGAGTTTCTGATGGTAAAAGTTGGCCTCAGATTTCAAATATATCTGATTTTTATTTATATGCAATATAAAATTATATATACCCACCCTATGTATTATAACATGTATCATTTCAAGTGTTACATAAAAATCTCAGATAAAGTAACCAGAATTTCTATATACAATGTCTCATTTGCAGCCTTTTCTGTCCTTAAAAGTAGATAGGCACTTAACATCTGCTAAGACTATGTTTGTTTAAATTACACGATATTTGCCTTCAAACTCGTTATTGTACACACAGCCACAATAAAGAACATAATCTAAAATGTGTTACTCTATTAACCATGTGGATTATTTCTATGTTAAGATGTTGTAGACATGTATTGTAAACCTACCTAAAATAAAAGTCTTAACATGGGAAAATGTCCTATTCCACTCTTTGCCATTAAAATTATAATGTAATTAAAATAATAATATTTATTAAATGCAGGTAATCAAGTTAAAGTATTTCTTTGAATAAATAAGTATTCACAATATTTTATATATATATATATATATATATGTAAATACATTTAAAATGGTTACACAGAGTATGGTTTTCATGTCATAAATGTAAGAATGTAATATGCCCACTTAAATTAGCCCTCTTCTTAAAACTATTTATGTAAACAATCAGCATCTGAACATTAGCTATAAGCAGTTGTTTGCTTTTGCTTTTAATTAAGAGATTACAATCACAATGCATTTAAAACAAGTCACTTGACTGTCCCTGTACATTAACATGATGAGATTAGTTGCTGACACTGGTTAGCAGAAAATGACAAGTCCTCTCAACAGAAAATTGGGCCTTCCAAATATAGGAACGTTTCTTGATAGGAGAAAGCTCAAAGTGCAGTTATACTGTGAAAAGGGCCTCTAAAAATGGCATCATGGAGCTCTATGTTTCTCATTTCTTGGTTATCTCACAGGTTGGGAAGCTAATCTTCTCGGCTGAAAGCTAGCTGGAGCAGCCAGAAAACTGTTAAATTAGCAACTTGAGGGCAGGGTGCTAAGAAGGCAAATACGATATAAATTTAACCTCCATGTGTTGCAAATAAATTTATGTGGCAAAGATGAAAAAGAAAAGACATTTTAAAAATTCTGTCCCACTGCTTGGACATTTTCTAATACTTCTTGTTTGTTGTCCAGCAATGAGCAGGGAGTTGATGTAACTGGCTTTACTGACAGCTGTTAAGATAATTTGTATATCTGAAGTATTAAAGTGTCTGTATATTAAAAGTGGTGAGGATATGGTGTTCTGCTCTAAAAACACCATTACTTATTCCAAGCAATTACCAAGGAAGTTGGTATTTGGTAATACCAAGTACTTACCAAAGACTTATCTGATCATGGATCTTTAATGCATGCACGCTAACATGCTTACGAAGCCCAAGAGGAGATGCTTGGGAGGTTTGTGGCAGTCTACCTTAGCTGAGGAACAGACCTACCAGAGACTAGGATAAACTCCTCTTTAAACATACGTCTGTAATGCATGGAAAGCCTCACTGTTATGGAAAACATCAGTTCAGAAGAAGTATACTATCGGTCCCTTCTGGATGGTTCTAAATCAAAACTAGTGTTTCTAAAAATTAGGAATCTTTTTTATCAAAATAGATACAATGCTCTCCACAAATTTAACATTTTAGAGAGCATTATGATAGATAGAGATGAATGAAACCACTGGGCTGGAAGTTGGTGCTTGCCTAGGGCCAGTGACCCTGACCTGATTACATTCAGTCTAATTAAACAGAGAAAAGTCTCAGCCGGCATTATATATACTCAGTGCTTCAAAAGGCTATCTTCTTCAAGGTAAAGTGAAATACTAACAAATTTAATCAAGAGAAGATACGTGAACAGAAATGAATGAAAAATATTCTTAAGAAGTTTGCCAGATGACCAAAACCCAAACTAGAGAGTTTTGAGTCCTGGTTCATTGGAAAAGTAAAATAAGTCACTGGATATAAAAAAAACAGAGGGAAGAGCTTGTTATTGGTACAAAAAGATGGTAAGGAAAGCTAAAGTTATCAAAGGAATACCAATCTATGGCTGGCAAACTTGGTACGATAAAGAAGTTTTTTCGTATACAAGCAACAAATGCAACTCTTACTAAAGATACATCCCTTTTCAGATGGATATGGTGAAACTGTAGATAAAACCGTAGAAAAAATTATGAAATCCTTCAACATATATTTCTATTTTTTATTTGCAAAAGAATGGCAGTGTTTGATGAAGTACCTTCTATTTCACTCATCAATATTTACTCAGGGATAAATATTTCTAAATTAGCAGGCTTGTAGAGTTTGTATTCAGAATCATAAAACAATTAACTGGCCACTAATGTTCATTTTAACTAAAACTTAAAATAGCAGAGAAATTACATAAGAAGGGAAAAATCCTAATCCAACTTTCAGAAAAGATTAGCTGCATGGTTAGTTTGGCATAAGTCTCAGGAAAAATAATGGAAAAATGGGCATATAGGCTCATAAATTCCTGCCATAGCTACCATGGACATAAAGAATCCACTCTTTTTACTGTTTTATTGTGACTTTTCTCTCTCCCTAGAAAATACACTCTTCTTTACGGACAGCAATCCGAATTCATTCAAATTCTCATTGCAAGTCATTTGCTCTAGACTTCTGATTATTCTCAATGCTTTCCACTCTATTCAACTGACTGATGTATTTTTTATGGTGCAATACCCAAAACAGGACATGGTATCCCATCTGAGACTGCACCAGTATTGATCAGAATGGAGAGATAACTACAGAAGTTTCATAAGCTCCATTTCCAGTTATTTATCTCAGTATAAGACTCCATGTTTTTGGCTACCTTGCAACATTGCTCACTAAGCGTAGCTTCTGAAACCAAATTCCCTAAGTCTTTTACTGTAGAATCATTGCTTACCTAGTTGCTCCTGAACTTGTATGTATGCAACAAGGAAGATAAGGGTAACTACAGTCTCATAGTAAAGCTAGTGAGTTTGGAAGACACGGCCCAAGGAGAATATGACATCTCCATCACAGGACTATTAAAGAACCAATTAGATAGATATCTGCCAGGAAATAACATATGAATATTTGATCTTGCCTTTGGCTGCTGGTTGAATTAGGCTGCTGGTTGAAGCAGAAAAACGCTAAAAATCTCTTTCAGCCTTACAATTCTATGATATTGGAATCTATTAATGAAGTACTAAGATACAAAAATATAATCAAGTCAGTGTGACTTGATGGAAAATAAATCTTAAACAAACAAACTCAGTTTCACTCTTTCATGAATTGGCATGCTTAGGTTATAAAGATTGATACTCAGAGTATACTAATTTTTTGGTCTGACATTTGATGTATTTCTCCAGAATATTCTGAACAGTGGAACAAATGAAGCCAGGTCTCCTATGGATTTTTCCCTTCCTTTCCTTTCCAGCATCCTACATCCTGCTCCCCTCACAAGCAGATTTCTTGTGAAACCGCTGGAACGAGGACCCTATACATTTTGGATTATTCCGGAGACACATGCTTGCTATGTTTGGCTGGTCGTTTGACTGCTGCTTTGCTAGTTAATTACTCTCAGATGCCATGCGTAACACCAGAGCGACTCCTCCTCTTCCTTCAATGGAGACATTAAAAAGTAACTTCTTCCTCTAGACTGCCAACTATTTTCACAAAACTTGGAGAAACCTAATTATAACCGAAACTTTGAATTAGGAAGAAATTGATTAATGTTTCATAAATTCAGAAGAGGACAAATGGTATGACTGCAGAATTCTTGTTCACTTGTGAGAGAAGGTTAAAACAACCAATACTACTCAATAATCCTAAGAACTTGCAAACTAAGTAATCTGCAAATGTAGTTGTAATGGAGAAATTATCATTTAATACAGACATTGCTGATGGAGTTTATAGGGACTGATATCAGGCTTAAGGCTATCCAACAGCAGAGGAAGTAAATATAAATTCCCTGGCGCTTAAAAAACAAAACAAAACAAAACAAAACAAAACAAAACAAGAAGACTAGCAGACAGCTTATTAACAAGGAGAAGGAGGACTGCAGCTATTTTTGTGGGGTTTTTTTACATGTGTTCATCTCTTTGTTTTAAAAATAACTACACGCAAAGTTTCAGAACAATACTTCAGAACCAAGATGAAGAGCAGCAGTTCTATAAAGGATACCAGGAGATGGTGGTCAAGCTGCTTTGTAAGTACACTCTCTACAGCATGGTGATAAAATGGTCTTATGTGGCACTTTGGTTGATGAAACATAAGAAAAGCAGGTAGCGAAGATTTGAACTCTGTATTATGTTGATGAGATGAAGACAACATTCCTTAWAAAGGAATACTAAAAGACTGAAAAGCGCCGCAGAGAAACATATAAAAAACTTTTGAAATCTTGAGAAAGTAATCTTCAGTGAGAGTTAAAAATCTCGATTATTTAGTTTCTCAAAATAAATCGAGAGCTGACTTGATTCCAGTAAATAATTCACAATGTCTCTTTAACTTAGTAGAAAAAGGCAAAGCAAGAAYGAATGGCTGGAGTTTGAAACCAGGTAAAGTCAAACTGGAATTAAACTGTTTGATAAATGACATAGGGAAGCAATGGATTCTTCATCTCTTGAATCCTTCCAGTCAAAACTGAATGAATTTCTAGTAGACATACTTTAACCAAATGTAAGTTACAGATTTCAGCATAAAAACAAAATTTAAAGATCTTTAAATGTAAGTGCAGACTAAGTCATCCAAACATCCTTCCTGGCCTAAACTATATGCTTTTATGAAAACAAGATCAAAAGCGCTCAATTAGAATGAAACATTTTTAAAAATTCCACAAAATCCGCAGATCTGGATTCCAACAGAAAATTCAAGCTGAAATGTGAAAGGTTTTTTGGATATTAAGCCAATGGAAAAAATAATGGCATTACGTTTTGGATTACATCTTTCAGAGGCCTAAAGTGTTCCTAACAGGCTCTTAGTTCTGGCAGAATTCTAACCTTTATGAAAAATTGTACTGATGTAGCAGATCCCATCTCTATGGAYGTTCTGGCTTCACAAAGCTATTGAGGATGAAAGATGGAAAATATCTTTAAAGTGAGTAAGAGTAAGAGGATGCAACATGGAATACAAAGACTAATATTTAACCTCCGTCCACAAAGTACTTGAGTCAAAACTTACTGAGACCCATGTAAAGAATTTTACTAGTGTTGGACTGGAGCCCATAGATAYTTCAGAGAAGGTGAAAAGAGAGAGTAGTATGGCCTTGTCTTCCACTCTATGAAGATGCACTCAAACAACACCTTAACCCACCAGTTAAGCAATAAGGAGACAGGTGTGCCATCTGTTATAATGCTCCCTATTTGCACTGAGAGGCTGGGAAGGAATTGTGTGTAAAAATGTGGTGACAAGCCATTATGTAAAGAAAGTTTTTGCTGCAATCACAAGAAGCAGCAGGAGGTGGATAAACAACTATTTCTGCTAGGGCATATTCTGACATGCCCTGGAGGAATACATCAATTTGAATCCCACCTTCACTTCCTATTGAAGGATTTTCATAGGTTAGAATATAAAACATCGTTTGTTTTAGTTGTTCTCCTTCAACAGACAGAACTAGTGCTGATTGAATTAGATTGACTTTTCAGCAATAACWGAATTATATTTATCATAGAGTCTTTAAAGTGTCAGTTTAAACTGTCATTTGGAAATCTTCAATAAAGCTGCATCTGCCTATTCTAAACACGTATGTGTTCATTATTCATTGTACTGCCACTGTGCCTGTAAGCACCAGTAAGGGGCAAAGGTGTAAGCATTTTAAAAACGTGACCATGCAGAGGACAGGCTGCTCCCTATATGTTCATTGTATGCTCCTGCTGGCTTCTGCATAGGCTAAGATGAAGCACAAGGACAGAACAAAAAGTCTCTGAACCCAGGGGTTTGCAATCACACATTAGAATAAGACTTAGGACAGGTAAGAATATACAAAGAACTAATGAAACAATATTAAGTAATACTGGAAACAGTGGTCACAGCAGTCTAACCGTTGTCAAATATTTTACAGGAAATATCTGGCTTTAATAATTTACATTATTCATTATTACCACAGTCAAAGACAGCCTGAGGGATTCTGCAGCAAACATACATCATTGCAACTAGTTCACTGTATCCTAAAAAAATGCAATGATAAACAGATATATTTGAGTACAAGAATAACTCTTGATCAAATAGTTTCTCTAATATCATACTTCCCCCAAAACATATTACATTTTTTTTTAGAACAGTTGATGAATATGAGTGTTTTGTCCTAAAAAAATAGCTCCACCATATTATTAAACACCTAATTGTTCACAGGAAGTTAGAAAATTGATTCCTCTCACCACTGCAACATCTGGTAATTCAAGTCAATATTTCCAAATTCACATTTTCCTGTTTACTGTTGAGGCTCTGACATTCTGGAAAAGAACCTGCAATACTGCTTAGCAGGTCTTTACAGAACTTGTCCTTTCCAAGGAACTGAAAAGCTAGGCTACTCAAGACACACTGTACAAGATCACATCCAGGTAAGCATACATGAAACAAAAAGGTGCCTGAAACACCTGAGGCTGAGCAGCAGACTGAAAGCAGACCCGCTTTGAAGAATCGGGAGCAGGTAAAAAGCTACTTGTGTCCACACTAAGATGACATTAAAGTTGGACTTAGCACACATACGCAGCAACTGCCAAAGCTGTTGCTAAGATTGGTTAATGCTTCAAAGTTTCCACAATAATTTCCAGTCTCTGACTGACAATGTACAGCAGCAAAACTGGAGTTTATGACCAAGATGCCCGGCATGTAAGGAAACTGTAACATAAAGCTAAGAGGCAACCTTCACAGACCCCTGTATTCCTCTACTCGTGCTACTTACTAATGCAAAAGGTACCTTAAAACAAATTACCGGACTATCTTTTCTCCTAAGTAAAAAGCTTTTATTGACAGAACTACAAGAGCATGAAGACATAGCATGTAAAGAGGTTTACAGTAAACGCTGATTACCGTAATCTTAATTTCCATGAATGACTACTGACTGCAAATATAACATTTTCAACAAAATGAGTAAATTATCTAATCTGCCTTATTGTAAAATATATGTAGTTTTGTATTTATTTCTTAATACTGAAGTTATTGGATACTTATCCCTGTACATGAAACACTAATACCAAAATATAGCACAAAACTATCTTAATCAAACTGATTAAACTTTATCAGTAAAAAGTCAGAAGCACTGGTAAACTGAGCTGAAAAGCACTATAGGGATGAGTCAGGTATTGTTTGAGTGCTTAACACGGCTTATGGGTGCTTCTGCCCTGTTTATTATGAGCAAGATTCATAAATGTTTAAGAGTGGCAGTTTAGTGTGCTGTAATTAAAATTGATGGAAAAAAAAATAGAGAAAACAAGTTGGTCCTTTGCTATAGCTAGCATATACCTTACTCATGTAATTAACTCTGAGTACAGACTCTGTGGCAGTGTAGACACCATTTAACTTTACTGGGGATCAATCTGTTGGAACCCTAAAACTTACACAGCACGGGGTAGTTCTATGATTGTATGGAGCCTTTTTATAGAAATACAAAGCTGAGCTTTTAGAAAAGTGGGCAAAAGCCAGCTGTTAGGAAAAACTTATAAAAATCACCTCTGGAATCTAATGGATAAAATCTTAGTTTTACTGTTATTAACACAAGCTCTGGAACAAGGGCTTTATCTGACAGCTCTACACAAGTGTGTACAGGGGTTCAGTTGTGTGTTTTCTGTTCTACAGAAAGGCTTCCTTTACCAGTTATGCATTGAGTTTGCTGAATCAGTGCTTTTAAGCAGATCTAACAGTCCAGAATAACTTTACTTAAATTTACTGTAGCCCGACTCAAGGATAATTGATGCTACTCTATTACTTAGCACAAAGTAGCAGTCGCAAAGGGACTGTTTAGTACCATATTCTTGTCTTGACATTAAGTCAGGCTATGTCAAGGACTCAAAATCAGCAGGTAACAAGCTTTTCCCTGTTTTTCACGGAGCTCTGCAGAATCTCATCTTTCATTTGTTTTGAACTGAAAAGTCTCTTATCTCCAGAAAAGTCCCAAGCCCCAAAGAACATAGTGTGTTTAACATGTGCAGGAGTGCTTCGGCTATGTTTAAATCGAGAGGCTCAGTGGATGACAACCAACTCCTTGGCAGGGCAAGCTCTGTGAGAAACAACTACCAGCCCTCCTTTGCCACTTAAGCTCATTTCACATCAGTAGCATGATACAACCAGAGAGGTAAAGGTGGCCCAGGATTCGAGGACACACTGCAGCAAGGGCTTACTGGGATGGCACAGTTTAGATGTCAAAAGCCTGACACAGCAGTTCTGCATGGCATAAACTGTTCCATCCTTCGCAGTGAAGTTATAACATTGATGCAGGGAATTTAAGCCTCAGCTTTAATGGCTCTTGGCTGTGTGAAAGGATGGTTGCTTATCTGCTCAATCTGTTGTGGGTGAGTTCCTATTTTGGTACCACAAATAGATGCTACCTGGAAGGGAATGGCACTTTAATTTTCCACTAGTAAGAAAGAGACATATTTAAACAGCACAGTACAGCCTGGGGAAAACTGAAGCTGTATCAAGAGGGAGCCAAGTTCAAAGGATTCGGAAAGGTAAAGCAGCACGACACTCCCTTTCTGAACCTCTGTGCAATGCGAAGTACCTCGTTTCTGTGCTGACAYATGCATATATTTTACCTGAGCTTGGAAGACTACCACTCTCTCCCCTCTACACCCAGTCATTTCATGCATTAACTCAATCCTCCACAACTCTTCAGCACACCACACTGTTAAGGAACGACTCTGTGGGATCTTTTGGAAGTTAGGGCAAATATACTAAGTACCACCCCCTACAATGTATTTGAATATTAATTACAGTTTCCATGTTTCCTTTCTTGATGTGCAATAGTGCTTATAGCAGGTAATATTTTCCTTTAATTTATTTATCTGTAAAAATCCTTACAAATACCTGCAGCAGTTTGTTAGAAGTAACAGTAATGATCTCTTCTGAACTCCAAGTAAAAAAATTGTGCTTAACACTAGTTAGAAATTTTGTCTAACTGAAGTTAAATGTTATATATAACATATAGATCCCAGCTCAATGTTTGGTACCAGGAAACAGTATCTGGGGACTGTCTTAGAATATTGTTCAAAGTTTAAAATTGGTCCCCAGCACGTCTGACATATATCCCATCTGTCCTCCAAAACGAAGCATTTGTATTTCTGCAGCCAGCCTGAGTTCACTTTATTTAGCTACATGAATTCATGTGCTTCTTTTTGTATTACAGTGATACATATTCAAGATCAAGCTCTTCCCTGAACAGAGCTTTTCTTGATTACTGTCAACATTCCAGTCCATTGTGTCATCTTATTTGTCTTTTGATGTTATAATTTCTGTATTTTATGATGTTTTAACTACATTGACTGCAACTGTTTAAAGAATAACTAGTGATTTGGGGGGTCAACTAGAGAGACTTTAAAAAGATTTGATTAGGCAATTCATTTTTTTAAATATAACAAAAACGTCTTTTATTTGATTATGTAAATAAGTGTTGGGGCATATCCACTTTGGCAAAATACTGCAAAGTTTAATCTACTCTCCTAAACAAAAAGCTATCATTGGCAGAAGTACATGGGCTAAGGAATGCATCCTATGCAAACACTAAGGTGCTTCCTGTGAGACACCCAAAGAAAACACCATTCAGGAAAACAAAGGCCATGCTTACCTGGCAATACCTGTTCTGGGCTAATGCTACGTAGATACTGCTCGGAAATGAAAGCAGCTTAACTCCTGAATTGCAATTGAGATGGACAGAGCTCAGAATACATGGACCTGCTTCCCCCTAACCTCACTTTAAGCCACTCCTGCACAGCACCTGCTCTGATAGGATGGCTTCCTAAACAGCTTGTGAACTCCCTCCCTGCTCCAGAGGGAGATGCAACATTGTAAGGTCTCAGAAATGTTATATACAGGGAACTACAAGTATGGTTAGCAGTAAAATGATACCACCTGTGGTGAAAGCTTCAACTACACTGGCTGTATCAAATTTCTTGTTCACCTCCAATCTCCTAATCAATAAGACTCCTATGTCTTTTATGTAATAATCTTTAATGTAATGACTGCTTTTAAAGTATTTACCTTTCCCCACCCCATATTTGCTTATGTCTTTTGATAGATGGGAAGTGGATCCATCTCCTTGGAGACAGAAGGGATCTCTCTTGATTTGACTCCATTAGGGAAATGGGTCAGGACTGAGAGATGATAAAAAAAAAAAAGGACCTCCAACAGCCCTAATGAGGGCTGAAGGCTAAGGGGGTAGCAGATAGTTTGCCAACAGACTAGATGGAAGGCAGGAGGCTTACCCAAGGCTCCTCCAAGCTAAGGAGTTGGCAGCTAGAGCAGCAACTGAGGAGCCTACCAGTGTAACTGTCCACACTTGAGCTGGAAACTAGAGAGAGCAGTGAGCCAGAGAAATAACAGAAGGGACTGCCACCCACCAACCTTGCCCTGATGAAAGATAAATAGCTCAGGGTGAGTGGTTCTTTTGTGCAGATGAATATTTTCTGGTTCTTGTTTGAAAGAATAAGGAAGGGTAAGAAGAAGGGCAGCTATTTGACTGACTGAACAGGAGATACAGATCTGACAGAAGACACTTGAGATAGCATAGGGATCTTGTAATACTGCATGGGAAGATTTTGGGGATTACATACACCACATAGGATAACTGGGTTAAATGGGAATTTTTAGCAGATAATCTTTTCTGTGTGATGACAACCTGCTGCACAAAGACATTACGCTATGACATTAGCATGTAACCAAATCCTTGAGACACTGAGGAAAGACTGTGAAGATGGGACCCTTGCAACACTCCAGCTCTGTCCACAAGGAGTTACTTAAGCCACAGGATGGATTCACTGGGGCTTGCTTTCTCCAAAACTGCCTTTATCGTTGTTATTTTCATGCCTACAGCGTTTAATTATTGAAGAGTATTCATTCTTTTTTATAAGAAAGACATGAATGAATTATGGCAAACATTTTAATTACTTAATAATGTTCTAATCAAAAGCTTGAACAACTCTATCTGGAAATACAAGTTGTTTTTCCAGTTTGATGGCCATTTGTTTCTCTCTAGTGCTTTGTAAGGAAAACAGAAGCAAGACACTGTGACATAATCTGAAATACAGACTGTTCACAAACAATCAGAGGTTACCGATAAATCCCCAAATGCTGAATGGCTGAGTACCAGACTCTTTACGGAAACACTAGCTCATGAGATTTGACCAAGAGGCAGTTATTCCTGAACCTACTTCTCAGTATGAACACAAATAAAAGCCAGGGTTCCAAGTAGAAGAGTGAATCTGCGAAAGATATATTTAAAAAAATCTCTTGCTGCTCTCATTGCTCTCACTGTTACTCATTTAAATACCAAGGGCAATGCTGCCAGTATGTTAGTGTGGGCTATTTCAGTACTACAATTCTCAGAAAATAAGTGAAATAAAATCTCTCACATTAAATGCTTCTACATTTAGTAACATGTTGTCAATTTATTACAAATAGCTATAATGCAGACTTATGCCATTGTTCATATAAAAACACTGCAGGGATTATTCACTTCTTCCTCTGTAAATGTCTTACAGTTGTCCATATAAGAGATGAATACAAGAAATATGAACAATAACATGAGTAAACTGGTAATTCAGCAATAGTCACACAAAGTTATACTATTTAAACTGCCTTTATTTACAAAGAATGAAATTGATAATTGATAACTTACATTTAAATCACTGTCCAAACTCTGTTACAGTAACTTGTAAAACACCAGCAATCTGAATCTTGTGGCATTGTATGTATGCATTAATTAAAAATAGCTAACTTTTGCAATCATTACTGCCTAAACCCTAATCTAACTAAACTATATTTTTGTCAATGACTTCAGTGGAGCTGGGACTTCAGTCAGTGGATTATAAACATTATGCCCACCCTGTCCCTTCCTCAACAGAAATGTAATATTCAGACTTATTCATATTTCCATTAAAGTATCAGTCTGTTCTTTAAATAAGTTAGAACTTCTTTTATATTATATATTTTCATTTTTTTTTATAGGATGACTACAAAGAAACAGAACAGATGCTCCAGTGGAGGACTTTCAATTCCACAACACACACACACACACACACACACAAATTTAAAGTTAATTCTTTTTTGAAGAATTCTACTACTGAGAAATATTTTTCTTTTAAATTGTAGTTGTTCTCTCTAAGGCAGCAGAAAGTTGGTATATGAATTTGGAAGCTATGAAACTTTTAGTAATATTTCATTTCTCTAACTATCGAAGAATGTTCATTTCATCGGGTCTGTACAGAACTGACAATCTGCAAGGTTAGGTTCCACAGCCACAGTACAAATATGACTACAGGTCTCTGGTCATTGTAAGCTCTCAAGTAAAGTACGACTACATTTTCCAAGCCTTAAAAATATCCTGCTGTAAACTAAACTTCATCTGCAGGGTTAGGTCTCATTAACAACCTCACATATCTAGACAGATATGAATCTGTTGTCAAATGAACAAGTCCATCTCAGACAGCGAGGCCATACAGTGTCCTAGCTTTTATATTAATATTGTATGGATAGTAATTTCCATTGAACCTGACTTTACAGAAAAAATATATAGGTACAGAAATATGCTACCTTTGGCTTTTAGGAAATCTAATAATAAAACATGAAAGTTCAGTAGCAGCTTTCTGTATTTTAGATTACCGCAGAGATTTAAGATTTCCTGTTACATTGACAATTACATCTCATCTCTGGGTGGTTATGGTGTAATAAATGCTAATGTGTTTGCTATTACACACTAACAAAGTGCTCTCTGTATTATTTCATGTGTTCCTTATGATTTGGGACCCACAAATAAAAGACAGTAGGTGAGTATTTCTAAAACAACAAACTCTCACACTAAGACTCCTGGAGACCATAAACTGCTATCTAAACTAGATTTATGTTGATCAGAATTCAGTAAAGTGTCTTCTTTCACTCACTTGTACCTCTAATTAACAAATTTTCTTAAAATGTTCTTCTTGACTACATAAAGTTAGATATCTCTTGTCTACAGGAAGTTAGATATCTATTGAGCGATAAATCATGATTTTCCCAGTTTCTATGATCTCCATAATTTTTCTTAAGCTTCCACTTACAGTAAGTCTCTAATTAATAAACCCAAAGAGAAGACTATAAAATACAAGCTATAAGCAATCAACAGAATTTGACTGCTAGACAAAGTGAGAAAAAAAGAGTAAAATATAAAAAATAACAGCATTTAATTACTCATATGCTTTCAACAACAGAAGGCTTTAAAATAAAGTAAAAAAAAAAACTGCATATTTAAATAACCAAGTTACTCATGGGCACAAACACATATGTATACTTGTTGCAAATGAAAACACATACCTGCAGAGACACGGGGGCAGTCTGGCAACATGGACTCTACCGATGTATCTAGTGGCTCTGAACTAGACACCCAGTTACAACAGTTCTGTAACATTAGACAGACAATTTCCCGGTAAGCCAATAACTTAAAGCAAAAATAAATACAGATTTTTAAAGTAAAGACAGTGATTACATCTCAAATACTCAAACTTGCACCAAATTTAAATCGCAGTCCAATGAGGACTGAAAAATAAACTATATTAGCTTATTGATACTACCTGATGCTTCAATATTGTAGTTTCATAGGAAATAAGCAAAAAGAGTAAGACCATAATTCAGGAAAAAAAATAGCAACGTGCTTAAATAGTGGTGTTTAAGTACTACTTTGATTGTGAGTGGACTTAAGTAGGTGATTGTACCAACAGGGGCATTTTATCCATTGCTCTCTGCATTTATTAAATAAGGATTTTAATGAATACTCAGCCTGCTTGCCTGTAAATATTAAGAGATCATAATTTTCAGGGTGTTTTGATGGAATATGCTGTGGAGAGAATGGCTACAAAATTACAAAACAACAAATTACAACTGAGTGAAATCAAACAAGACAGCAGACTAACAGTCAAATAACTGCCAGTATAGCTAAGATGAATCGGTATGGACGTTTAAAAATGTAAATATTGGTCTTTGGGGAACCATATGCTGGAAGCATTTACATTTACCTTTTGTTCCCAATCTCTGAATAGGATGAAGTTTTAAAATATTTTACTCTAAATGGAAACTATTCAGAGAAGACCATGAATTAAAGCATTAAATAATATACCTTTAATAAAATATGCTGAAACTACTCCAAATCTATTGAATTGAAGATTTAATTATAAAGCAAATACATTTTTAATAGGATTGCCAGCTGAACTACAAGATCTACATGGCTTTACTTATTACAAATCTGAGTTTTCCCTTTTGGGAAACCCGATTAACTTCATTAAACGAAAAAAAGAAAAAAAAAAAAAAACAGCACAACTTTTTTGGAAAGACCCAATGAATTTTCAGACAAATTTCTAAAAAATCATCCCATCAATCATGATTGTAAAAATGGCCGATTGCTATTCCGGTAAACAAGCATGTATTGTGTATTTGTAGATGCTTGCCGCCCTAGTTGTGCACCATGGAATCCGTCCTCACTATGGAAAGATCCTTGACTGGTAGATCAAGTGTCTTATTGTATTTCCTTAATTCATTCTGTCTGGAAGAAGATGTCAGCTGTGTTGCAGTGAGGAGAGAATTTCAAAGGCTTCAGTCCCCACCAATAAAGGCCGAGGAATGGCTTTTGAATAGATTTGTCAAGGCAACCCTACTGTTCTGGGACCAGGGAGAGCAGGAACAACATAAAGGAAGGGTTGCTGTCTGAGATTAGAAAGTGAAGTTCACAAAGCATGGCAGATTTTTGTAAGAAACAGCAGATCAATGAAACTATTGAACTAGATGGAAAAAAAAATGTGAAAACAAACACACTATCCAGTAATGTAACTTTTTAGCAAAAATGGCTAAAGTCGTAGTATTTCTGTGTTTCACAAAGGCTTTAAGGTTTAAAGTAGATATACATTTTATAATTTGCATGTATAATTTTAATTAACAGCTGAATGTGAAATTGAAAATGTAAGACGGTAGAAATTACAAAAGTAGAATTTTTATGAAGTATTACATTCATTTGAAATAAGTAAAATTAATATTAACTACTGATAGAATTCTACATCAGAGAGCTTGAGATAATACAGAAGATTAGCACACAATTTACCAGCTTTTATATACAATGTGACACTTGCCTGTAAGAAATAAGCATTCTGGAAAGCAGTGTCAAGATATGTAAATGGATGATTTGTTTTATCATTCATCACAGCTCCTAATAAATTCAAAAATCATGACTTCTATAGGTGCTAAAAATAGGCCACCAATGATACAGGAGAGAGAGCTTCAATGAAGAATTACTTTTTTAACAATTCATTCTTTCGATGACAGCAATTAGCCCTACAGACAGGCAGCGATGAGGTGTATATTTTAATTATTATTCATTTTACCAGTAGCCTTAAACCTGATTAAAGCAAGAGATATCCAGGTGATATGCTAGTCTTAATACCACTCAGCCACACTTCACATATGTAAAATTCTTCTTTCTTATAGGAGATTTTCAATGCTAATGTAAGTTATGACATTCCAACCACTTTTTAGGCCATTAATCATTTAACTTATTCTTCAAGATCTACTTTCTGCAAATGAAATTAAAGGTAATGCACTTGTCTTATTCAGAGTAAATGGTTAAAGAAAAATGGAGTTGTCAGATTCAAATTACAGGATTTAAAATTTTCAGTTTTACTACATAACATATATTTTAAGGTTTGATTTCCCATAAAGAAAATGGAGATTTTTCTGACAGAGCCTGTAGGGGTTACCATTCTTTATATTTTTAACATTTAAGTCAGAGCTGTCAAACGGCATCCCAGGTGATTCTCTATTCCCATCAGTCATGGCCTATAAAACTGTAAGGTTAAGTCAGGAATAGACTGTCTATACATGATGTTTCACTAAATTCCCTGAAAAAAGTCATATCTAGCAGAAAGTTCAGGATAAACTTTTACATTTGCCACATACACGTATTGTTTTAACATTCTGAAACGAGAATGTAGATTACATAAATATGAGCTTTATCCAACCTGGGAAAGAGATTCATAAACAAGAGGGTAGCTGGTCTCGTTTTACAAATTCTGTTTTTTAATCTTATCAATCCCCTACTTAAGCATTAAAATGAATAATGAATGCTTTCCATCATACTTCACCCAAGAGCAGAAAAATGTGCTTGCTGGCCATATCAATTGACATCAGATAATCTTGGACCAACTAGTCATTTCTCTTGTACAGTGGTAACAAGAATATGCTGCCTTTTCATCAGAAAATCTCAGAGCCCTTTAGAAGCAATTACATCTCATAAAACTGCTGAGAGAAAAAAATCTTTGCCAGTCATACAAATCAGCAACCTGAGTCATGAAGAGCTGAAAGGGTCTTTTCTACCATCACCAGGTAAGCCAGGAGCAGAACTCAGGAGCGTGGAGTGCCCCTAAGACTTTGATCCAGTTATCAGACCATGCTCGTGTTATTATGACATATATTTTACATACAGGAAAAAGWAACACTGAAGTTGATTCTTATTATTTTAGAATGAATTAGAGATGATTAGAAGTCAGAACTACTAAAGTAGGAGCCAGGTACCAGGTACCAAATTATTTTTGACTGGTAATTCTGAAGTCCAAAAATGGTTTTAATCTCTATTTTAGGGGCAGTCTAGACAAACAATTTCCACCATTCTGTAACTGTGCTCTCTTTCATACCCTAAAGAAATGGAAGAGGTCAGTAGATAAAGTAATATTTATAGAGTCTTATACAGATGAACATACCCCAACTTTTTTTAAAAAAAACAGTCTCACCTCTCGCATCCATTCTCGAATAGTTTTGCCAGCTTCTTGATGCCACACATTGTGAACAGAGTCTGTCAACGCCACAGCAGTTACCTTATTCTTTACTTCTGCCTCTCGTTGAATCATCTGTTAAAAAATACTGGCTTTAAGTTCTTTCTTTCTATTGAACAGCATCTGCTTAGTCACAGATAATGATCCTAAATTAAAAAAGAAAGAGTAATACAAGTTCAATACTTGACTTCACTTGTTTTAAAGTTTATACAAATCCTAACAGCTCTAGAAACACAGAAGGGCCTAATATTTTTGATAAAAGAAATAATACTAACTTTTAACTGACTGAACTATTCAGTCCTATTATTTTCCATGTGGCTTGACAATTCTAGGATTAAAGGTATCACAGTGAAAAAATAGAAGATTCCCTGAGGACACCTTTTACAAGTTTCTCCAAGTTCCTATTTCTGKGCTTCAGGGAAGCTGGTACCTGTGGTTCACTGTAAGCTACTCATGACTATCATCTACTAATTTTCAGTAGATTGCTGTAGTTTTTCTGATGTACAATCTTACTTTGACTTGTATGGGTTTTTTCTTTTTCTATCCAATTTAGCTACCTTGCACTCCCACCGTGGTCCTAAAATTCTTTGTGGTCTCTTACATATGTGCTTAGCCAGCTAACACAGAGCCTCTCAACACTTTTCAGATATTAAAAAGCCTCTGTTGTTAAAAAGGACAGTATGACTAAATAATATTAGTATTAAAACCAATTAAATGATTGCTGCAAATAACATGAATGAATTGACAAAGATGCTGTAGCTCTGTTGCACAGCGCTGTTCTGCAAGATAAAAGGGACGGAAAAAGAATAGTTTGATATCAAAGAGAGACAAAAAGGTTTTAATCTCCTGACACAAGTGACCCTAATTTGTAACACTGGATCGAAGAAAATATAATGAATTATACTTATAAAACCAGTATTTCACAACTTGTGTCTTTATCACTGTTTTCTGCACTAAAGTTAATTTTTTCCAGCTTCCTTCTGTATAAATGGCAACACATACAATATTCCTAAAACTAGACATTCTTTGTTGATGCTCTAGCAACTGCTTTTCAGCATATAGGCTGCATCTTTGAAAAAGCTGCTCTAAAAAAGACCTTTTACAATGGAGATGTGAGTGATTTTTTTGCATCAGAAACTAAACACCTCAGTCCAGATTTCTGATGCARAAGTAGCATTTATCAATACCACACATAATCTTGATCTTTTTGAAATATCACAAATGTAAATCTTTTTCACTGATGTTTTTCTTTCTTTTAACTGTTAAAACATCTATCTTGCTCTATTTTTTTTATCAAGAAGAAATATAGCAAAACTCAACTGAAGAGAGGAAATTTCCATACAACGCAAAGTTCCAGAAGTCCAGTATGAAATAWGAATAAGTAATCTCTCACAACGATCTTCAGGCAATTGAAAGAATCATCAGTAATTCTGTTTAACAGAGGGTGAAATCCCAGAACTCTAGAGGAAGATGGAGCCTTAAAACAAAGATTCTTATCCACACTATAATCCTCCTCCCAAAAGCTAGGAGAACATGTCTCAAGAACTCATAAATGTTGTTTTGCATCTCAAAGGGCTGGTTTAGGCAGATCTTCAACCAGTCTATTTCAACAGAATGTAGACTCATTACAAATACGTCATCTACAATGATTTCCCTATAATTACATCAGGCCCCAAATATAGTCCAGTTCTGCAAATGTATGAAATGTGTGAAAAATATTGATTTTTTAAATGCACTATAGAAAATAATGCTCAGAAGCTATCACTAGGCTAGTCTCAACAGGAAAGTTACTGCATACTAAGTTAGGGAGTAAATTTACAGAGCTCCAGCTACTTCGCACTATGTAGACGATGTCCTATGCAGGCACGCAGTTAATACTGTGTAGCTCACCCCTGCCTGAAAGTGGAGCAAATTACATTTCACAGCATACAAACTTTCCTTAAACTGATCAGCCACAACTTCCACAACTTGACGAGAATCACCAGTACCATTGCACAACTGTGGGGCATCACACTTGTATGTGATCATATCTTCCATTTCTAAACAGACAGACRGCATCTGCTTGCTGAAGGTCCTGTTAGGAGTTTTTAAGACCCTCTAACCAATGGCTTAAATGGCCCACAAAGATGATCCTCTTTATAGCTGTCATGACAGTTATACGGTGAAGAAATAGGCTCTACTTGACTTGGTCGGTGTAAGACAGAAGTAGCAGTAAATCACATAAATAGCAGTAAATAACATGGGCTAAAAAGCTAGAATACGAAAGGCTGAACACRAAAATATTCCCATGGAATCAGACACTACTGACACAGGAAAAAATCCCAGCACATAATTGCCCGCAGACAGATGATCAGCAGATACAATAAGTAGTGCAGGAATGCTCTACAGTAGGAATCCAGGAGCGAGGTGGACCCAAGTGAGAAACCAACAGCCTTTTTTTTAATGCATTCAGGRCACACCTAACAATCAGTGGTGTCGTTGGGTTCAATGGTACAACTTTGAGAGCTCCTGTCGTGTATCACCCTGCAGAATGTTAATTTCTTCACTGACATAAGTAAGTAGATTGAGGTTGAGGTTGACAATTTGAGTTTTTTTTTTTTTTTTTTTTTTTTTGATAACTCAGCCACAGCACTGGCTAAGGTTGAGGTAAAGGCTCCCTGATGCAGCAGTGGGGGGAATGAGGTATTAAAAGAATCAAAAGAGCTTCAGTTACATAATTCTCTCTGACCAATCCACAATAAGTAAGTTTTGATGGGCATCCCTTCCTTTATGAGCCTACTCGGAAAAATGTATCAAAAAACAGTAYTGAATCAAGGATATAATCTTCACTTAAAAAGAAATAATTGGGCACAATCATCTTTGAGTGACTCAGAAATGTCCCAATGTGGCACGTCAAACCCAGRAGACTTCACTTCTACTATAACAGCTCAAGTGCTGCTGCTACTGGGATGTACTGGGTGTACTGCTAGAATGGGATATTAGCTGAAAATAATAACCTAGGATTACAGAGCCAGGTGATGCTTAAACAGTAGACCTTCTTATAAAGTATCAAACTTTAGCCTGTGAGAAGACACAAGGTTATATACTTTTGGCCACAGAAATTTCACTATTTAGCAAATGCTCTAAATTCAATGGATAGACAGTTCACAAGTAAAAAACACTACAGTAATTATCTTTTCTAAAAAAAGTTTCAAATTCATACCTATTTTAAAAATTAAATGAGCAGAATAAAATTGCAACTATAAAATAAGTTAACACTCAACCCAAGTTCAACATCTAGCTGCCACTCAAATTTGATACAGCTCTATGATTTCAAAGGAAGCATGCCATGGCTTCTCTGTCTGGTTCTCATTTACACTTTGCAGTCTCTGAGTCCTCTAAACTTCCTCAATCATCTTTTCTATTCTGAAATTTCCATTTTAACCTGAATGTAGGGCTTTGGGTCCCTTCTCTGTCAGGAAATTCTGACAACCAGAAAGGAGTCTCTAGGTTCTTCAGACAGATTTTTCTCTTGATTGCTTCCTATGTTGGTGCTGGGACTGGCCACCTTTCATACACTAGTTAAGCAGTCTTGGAGTGCTCCTTCCTCAGTMTGTGCCATGGCTGAAGCGGACAGCCCACGGCTTCCAGCTCTAGCTCTAAGCGTRCCCAACTCCTTCAGCATGCACCACACATGCACATGCATGCACACACGCACACACACTTCTTCCTGGCCTCCACAAGACAAATCCTTGGATTGTGCTGTGGTTAAAGCAGGCTTCCCTAGCCTTCAGGCATCCCTTCTGGCCCTAGTTTGAGAGAGATTTTTAAGAAGGCAAAAGAATGTTATCCTCTTTCATGGACTTCCATGACTTCAAAAATACATACATTCATATAAAAAATACTGCATGTATAATCTCACTGTGAAGAAGAAGAAAAGGCCTTGATACAAATAACTAACCTTTCTTAAGAATGATTTAAAGAAGTAACAGTAAAATTGATTTTTGTAATGTATTTACCATCTCATCATTGCGTTGTATTTAATTCCCTTATACYGCTAAGTCCTAGACCAGCGTTCACCATGACAAGTTAGAAAACATTCAGGCATCTTTTTGAAAGTCATCTCTATCCAGATGGTAGAAAATTTGTTCCTTCACTTTGCCAGGGAAAATGTCAATGATCTATTCACACAAGTGTTAGACTCTATCACTTACATAAGCAAGAACTTGAAACTCCTTAAAAGCGCATCCATTAAATTCAAATATGTTGATTACCTATTTATTGGTCAATTTAATGACAAGTGATCTACTGCTAAACTGTCTGTAGCATCARATAACAATCTTCTCTAAAGTTATATATACAATTATAACCTTATAATCACACATTACTTTCCTTATGTATCATGTGTGTATGAAACAGTATCTTACACATGTATTACCTACATAAYATATTTAGGATATATGTTTTTAAAAGGATGATAAAATACATCTTCTGTATACAATATGTATTTTATTGTATAGCATTTCTTGTAGTATGAAAGCATGAATATGCTAAAAGGCAACTTAAAGGTCTGATCTCGCAAACATGAAAATCCACTGATATCCCAGTAAGACTTTAAGTAAATGGTCTGTAGGAGTACCTCTTCATAGCATCATTCCCATACTCTTTATAGGTACTCTAACAAATGTAAAAAGGCTAAAAATTAAAACTTCTGAGACAGGTTAAAGAAAGTTAAAACATGCCACTCGTATTTTTATGGGCTCAAGCAAACAAATCGACCTCCATCACTATGGATTTAAAAGCTTTTGTGCGATTTTGGGGATACTTGTTTCTCTGAGTTGCTTCTAATTAGGAATGAATAAAAATGGATATGATAAAAATAAGAAATGCCCCCAAATTTCACTCTCTCTTGAACCTTTTAGAAAACTGTTCACCTACTTCTCCTGTTTTTCATTGCCATCGCAGTTGCAGCATAGTATTTATATGGTATGCACTGGGCTTGAAGGGGTATGTCTACAATTAGCATTTGGCTTGGAGCAAAAATTAGTTTTGATACATATCCTCCATTGTCTCCAGTTGTCTCATACTGGTTTTAGTCTTTAAGAGGTTTTGGTGTGCTCAGACTGAATCCTTTCAGAGGAAACTAAACTGGAAGCGCCAATCCAAATGTGCTCAATGATCTCCAGTGGAGTAAATTTGCTGCAGAAATTCCAGTGGGTCAAAACAGCACGAGTTGGGCTCTAAAATATTTGTAAAATCAGTAGTAAAAGGGAAGAGAGAAATCACTCACCAGGAGTGGTGCACGAGAGGACAATTTTTCCTTAACGCTTTTAGAAGGACATGTAGATTCTTTCTTAACAACTTCATGCGCTCTCTTGGGAGCTTGATATCCTCTTTCAAGAACCCCTTCAGCTCTCACTACACTCAAAATCATACAAACCAAGTAACTGGTCTGTTCGAGCACTGGCACTTGAGAGTGTCTTCCCTTAAGTGAGAAAGACTCCTCTTTATCATGAAGCATGTAATTGTGCAAGTTTRTTGGCCTGAGATTTCCAAGTTGTTTCACAGCCTCCTGGATAGAATTCCATAATTTCTAAAATAGTCACAGTTTTTTGCACATCTTAAAACTGAACTAGATTCTCAAGTCTTCATATAATGTTGTTCATTAGAGACTGGAATTACAGAGCAACTACACTTGACACAGCAAAGCAAGGATAATAAATAATCCAGAGTTAAGTTAAACTAGTTTCCATTTTCAATTAGTAACAAGAATAATTTTCCCTAAATGTATTCATACATGTGTGATAAAATCCCTGCTTACAGCAGACAAAGCATTTGATATAAACCAGTTTTACACAGCAAAAGAAAACATCTACAGAAAAACAGTCACAGAATATCCATTGCCAAGTACTTTKGGATATTTTGTTCAAAGATCTATTGAATGTTACATCTATAATTGTGATAATTTTCTAAAATGATAAATCACACTATAACAGGAATAATAATACATGGACATATTAGAACAGATTGTTTAGAGCATCTGGAGTCTAGGACTTATCACCGTTCATGCTATAAACTAATTTCCATTTTAAAATTTCAACTGAGAATTTTCAAACATACCTTATATTTAGAGTATAAGATCTTAAAATCAATCTTGATTAGAAAAATATTTAATTCTAAAACAACTCAAATTTTAAAAAGTGCAAAGGTCACTTCCCTTATGCACAGCTCAGTACAAAAAAACTCCCAAACAAATCTGTACACAAAATTCTGCTGGTACCATTTTGCGAACAGTACAAATAAAACTCATAGCTCTCTAGTATAAAAGTTTCAGGCTTCAGCTTTATTAAAACTTTAAACAATTAGAAAGCAATTCTGCAGCTTCTCTTGTTCCTAGTGCCTTAATAGAGGGTTTACAGGAGAAAAGACTTCAAGGACCTGTAACAACCTGCAGAACACCAAGTTCCCAAATAAACATCTCCAGCGGGTAGAAAGACGCTTTACATGCAACTTAGGGTTAAAAAACTTGATGCAATACCACATGTATGAAAAATTTAGGAGAGGTCCACTTCATCTTGGCTGCAACCAAAATGAATTAGTCTGTCTAACTTAACGGATTACCCTGCTAACATGTGATCTGGAGAACGGAGAGTTCAAACACTATTGCAGAACTTCCCCAAGTGCTTTCTAGATATCTGTGTATCTGATGTTACCATTTACAGGATTTTTACAGTAATAAAAGCTCTTTACTGAACACTCACATGAGTTTGAAACCTGTCCTTTAAAAACAAGACAAAATGTTGGCTTTCTGTATACATTTTTGGTCTGCAAGGAAACTAAGTTAGATAAGAAGGCACAGTTTCAATTCTCTGTTTTATATTGCAGAGTTTGATCAAGATGTTCCCATCAAAGCACAACTGAAGCAAACAAAAGCCAATCACTCTTTTCTAATGCATCTCCAGATATCTCTGTTGTGAAGGCTGCTGGGATATTCGTCTTTAATCTCCTAGAGAACCACAGTGAATTTTGGGAAAGAGAGGCTGGAGTCGGCTGGGTTATTTAGAAGCAGACGGTTGGTACTTCTTGACAGCAGGAATCTCATACCCCAGAATTAAAGTTCTGAGTTGTGGAAAGTCTGTAAGCACCATGAAAAAAAATGTTTCAAAATYTGAACAAATTCCATCTATCTCAATTGAGAACAGATAATGAAGCTTGATCACAACTTAGTTGTTAATGTTCTTATATGGCAGACTGCACTACATATACATTGGCTTGCTTCCGATATACAAAGCTCAGAGTTAGTCTAATCTTATGAATGTGAAGCTCCATAAGGGCCAATTTGTGCTTCKAAGAAGCAGCCTAAATTAATATATGCAGAATTTGGTGTAACTAATGCTAAAGAGTATGTGATAGTCAAGTTAGTTTGTTTAAAGGTAGCTTGGGTATGTTCACTACAGTAGATGTAACACAGGAAAGTGATCTGCACAGTCTGCTAAACTGTATCTCATTTTGTATTCACAATTAATTTAGACTTGGGTAGTCGTGAGCATATGATCACTCTTAAACCTTCAGTACAGTAGACTACAGCAGAAGAACTTYTGCTGCTCTAGCTTTACCATTTCTCTGTGTCAGCAAGTCCTCTTAAAAGAGATGTAGGAGGTTTTCTGGCAGGAAGCTGTGTCACCTTTCCAAATGACACAAGTTAACCCAACA
This sequence comes from Rhea americana, assembly GCF_003343005.1. NCBI lineage: Eukaryota > Metazoa > Chordata > Aves > Rheiformes > Rheidae > Rhea > Rhea americana. The sequence goes on from NW_028185628.1 coordinate 118,039, forward strand.
AAAGCATTCTTCTGTTGAAATAGCTATGAAAAAACTGCACCAGAGGTTTTGCTAACATAGTTAGCGTGGCTGGGGTGGGGAAGGATTTTTTCAAGCTCTTAGTTCATACATCTTTGCTAGCAAAACCTTACGCTGTAGATGATGGCTTTTGGTTTACCTGGATTTATGAAGCACTGCATAGCTATTTGAGTGTCATGCCTAGATATAAATAAAATGATAAAATAAAATAAAACTACTTGTAAACTGCCAATCTTAATCAGGAGTATCCAGTGTCATGATCGTATGAAAGCTCAAAGTGCTTTAGCATCAAGGAAGATAAGATCTATCCAGAATACAAACAGAGGTGTTCCTGTATGAACTTAGGAATGCACTCATCCTGTTGCTCTGGACTTAGGAACCTGGGCTCTGTTTTGTACAAACAGTATTTCACAGCCTCTTGTTAGCTCAGAGCATGGGAAAATCACAAGCTACCATTTTAGACAAATTTCTTAGTTTTAACATATGTTTGGTGCTAGATTTTTAATTTGAAATTTTAATATCATTTAAAAAATGTAGTAGGTGTACAGTTGGCCACTAGTGGTGATATAAGACTGACATTTTATCAGATGTGCACAGTCATATTTAAGCTAGGTGCTGTACCACGTCTAAGCTGTATCAGTGAGTAAATACTAGCTAATAAGTTTTCAAACACCACCGGCTGTCTTACTGTTGACAGGAATTTTAGGAAGCTCTGAACTACAGAGTCTAAGGGTTCAGACGCATGATTGAGTTATGGTGACTTCACCAATTGCCGCCTGTCAGATTAGCCATAGTAACTTGCAGCCTTTAAAGGCTCTGTTAAACTGTGGCAGCAGTTACAAGCTGGATTGTTGATGCTGCGACCAACCTCAGCCATCTGGTCCACCCATCCGAGGGACGCGACTGCTCCAGGGCAGAGCTACTCATCTGCTCCTGAGTCAGCTACCGTACTGCCACAGTTTTCAGCCCAAGGGCTTCAATGCTGGTCAACATTTCCAAGCTTGTTTCTCTGGTTGATTTCAAGTCAGTTAGGAAATGCTTTTTACACAGTGATAAGAGCTCTTCCTAAGGTATTTGCCTGAATTTAACTAAACTTTTTTTTTATATATATATATTACATTGGACCTATGTATATTAAATATTTCCTATATTTAAAATACTAGTATTTATATAATATGGATCAATAAAACAAACTCTTTGCTCTAAGTCTGTCTTGTTAGACTCTTCCACTGGATCATCTGTCGCAGAAAAACTAAAAGGTCTTGAACCAGAATATGTAAGTTCCTGGATTTTACTTATTTATATTAAGATAAATACAATCTAGAGCTCTTAATTCTTTGTGATGACAAAATTAGTTAAGATAAACAGTTTCTTAATATTCGTGTGGAATAAAATCATTAATACTCAAGGCTCGAAACAATATGATACAAAAGACTAGGGTTTTGTATTGATATTTTACATTCACTGAGATAATGGCTCATATCTAATTCATATTCATATTCAGAAATCAGTTTAAAAGCAAACAATTATATTAGTGCAAAGAATGCAAAACAATCAACTAAACACAATTAGTAATTGCTTTTATGTTTTAAGTATCATATCCAACAGGGTAAAATAGTTTGCTATTATGAGAATGGTCCTTTTACTACCGCTTTAAGCAAATATCATGCCAGATTAAGAATGTTAGTTGAGAAAAAACTAGGTATTTTTTTTAAGAAGTTGATTGTTTTATCWTATGTGTTTGTGTACACAAACATATTAGCATACACATTAATTTTTCTAAAAAAGTCAGAAAAAATCCAGAGAAAAGCTGAGTGTTATGCTCAACACCTCACAGATGGACATGAAGTCTAACGCCCTTGTTATTTAAACACAGACAGCTGGATTTCCACTACAGCAACAGGATAAGACAACATTCACTCTTCCTGTACTTTGAAGCTTCAGCTTCGACTCTTACAACCTTTGAGTAACTTCAGGAAGGAAAAGTCTCTCCACAGGCAAGATCTCTGAGCGAGAGGGTATGTAAACTGAAACTTCTGGGGTCACATAAACTCATGAAGATAATTCTCTTTGCAGTTAGGGAATGGCAAGTTATGATTTATTTTTACAGGCAACTAAAAAAAGAATAGCAACAACCTTGCTTCTCTTTCCTATTAAAATGACGCTGCCACATACACACTCCTTCACCAGAAAAAGWATGTATGTGTGTGCTAGAAAACCAAATTAAACCAAACACACCATAATATTACTGACATCTTCAAAATCTGAATAAACAGTAAACCAGAAAAGGAAATACCAAATAATTTGTAATCAGAACTCTTTATCAGACATGCTATCAGACATCAACCAACCTTGCCCAGCCAGCTGTGGGATGGGGAAATAAAAGTAAAGTTAGGACGGTACAACAGAAGAGAAAATCTTTCCTATACAGACCAGCTTTTGAAGCAGTCTGAAGGACATACAACTAATCTAACATGACAAATGATTCAGATAAAGATCTTCCAATCCAGAATATTAAACAGAGCCATATAAATGTCACACATTCATAATTAAATGTCTGCTCTATGCCCTGAGCCTGTAACAGTCACATACACCTATACTGTTGAAAGAAATACATAATCTAAGATACTGTGTGCGAACCCACTTCCCTTAACCTCTGGAGAGCTACAAGTATTTTTACAACAGTTACTTCAATTCTGGCAGGTCTGCAAATAGAAATGGAGCACGGGACCAGGAGGTTACCTCACTCCGCTGAACTCCATGCGTGCGGTGACACCAGCTACACTCCAGTCAGCCCTAAGTTGCCACCCGAGTTGCCCAGGAGTGGCAACATAAACTGAAGTATCAATACAGACAATAGTCTACTATACTTTGCATAGATTATTACAGAAATACGTACTTTTCATGTTTTTCCTATGAGCCTGCTCACTGATCTTGAGCCAGTCTGGTCATCTCTCTCCATGCCTCAGCTTGCACATATGATTTACTGCTGAACRATGCTACAAGAAAACTGTATATCACTGTCTCTGCACTGTCCTCAATATGAACCAGTTAATCAAATACCACAATTCATACTCAAGTATTTATGACATGTGCACACATTATTAGTCAGAGAAACTATACAGGTAGTGATGAGTCAACAAAAGAAAGCAAGCTGTCATTTCTTAGAATAATGAATGCTCTAGTACCTAAATTTTAGGACAATGATAATTTTAATGTGTAAAAGCATTAAAAAATCCTAGGTTCTCATTTAGGAAGGTACTCATTTATCACACGACATTTTTCTTTAGTAAATGCAAAATTATCTATATTCTCATACTCAAAAGAATAGCAGAGATACTTAAGCGTGTAAAGACAGTGCTTATTTATTTTCTCACTTCTTAGGAMCTGAAGATCAGAGTCTGTCTGCGGTGGTTACACCGAGGTTGCCAATCCAAACCTTTTATGTAGCTCTCAGTCAGCAATCAAGCYGTGTAGGGTGACTCCTGTACCCAGGCTACATTAGTAGGAGTCTGCGTACGGGCAGTGCTAGGCAATCCTCATCTCTCACTGCAGGGGCAAGTAAGCTAGGCAGGGCTGCTGAGGCTACTGTCCCTTGGTCACTGTGTAGGATCAGAAGAATCTGCCTTATCCTGCAAGAGCGGGATCTCAGGGCAGTTCATCTGTGCAGTAATTCCAGAGCCACTTCTCCCCTCCAGCAGATCAAAATTATAGTACAAAACTCAGGATGCAGCCTGTAGGATCAGGAAGATTGGCCATCCCTGTACTGAACTCAGTGATGTTTGCTAAACTTCCTGCAACACACTCTCCGAAGTTTCTAGTGTATTTTTAAAAAGGCCTACTGTGGATTTAACTACTTACTCATCTTTTTAAGCTAAGAGCTCATCATTTGAATTTAACAAGTCCCACTTCAAAAATATTTCACAGATGCTGTGGAAGACAAAAGACACTGTGTGAAATTCAAAGATTCTGGCCCTCATAAGTAACAATTCAAAATATTAAAAACACGGAATAAGGTAGAACATCAATCTCTGTTTCCCACAGCATTTCGTGCCTTCTTTGTGCTATGTATCTACCAAATGATAAGCTCCTTGAAAGAGAATCATTTTTCCTTTTGTTTGGTTCTGAACACACAGTTGGACGTTCAAGCATCTAACATACAGAGAAGCATTCTTGCATGCTCTTTGCCTAATTTTAAAATAAGTTAAATAGAATATACATAATAGCCATTTAGCTAGATCAAAGGCAGCTGGAGCCACCCCTGGTGTTTATTTCCAAACCATTACACATCACTAGCAAGATATTCCACGTGATTCTCTGATCTCATAAGTTTCATAAGTTAATACTAAACCCAAAAGCAATTGTGAGTTTTATTTTTTYGTTGTGTTCAAGGTCCTATTAAATAACCAAATACACCTGGAGAGRTTTCCTACTTCTTCATTTCACAACTGGTATCATTACCACACTGTATTTTCTGGTTTGTTAGCTTTTTGGAGTAGAGTGGGGTCCAAAGAATAACTCCGAATCAACACGAATTAATGTTCTATTTGGCTATATTGTATCACAGGTCAAAAATCAGCAGGTAATTTGATTACAGCTCCCATCTCTGGGGAGGAGCTGTGAGCCGTAAGTGTGGAGTGCCGTAAACACACACCTCGTTGTTTCGGCCTGTCCTGTTCTAAAGACTGCTCTTGATCACATTTCCTGTTCGCAGATAGATAAGCATATTGATCTATCCTGTACTTGGAGAGAGGAGCCTAAAGGCTTGTGTATACTTTGCCAGGGGTGTGTGGGAGGGAGAGGTGTACTAATTTAAACATACAGTTTCTAATATACTTTAGAAACACATATAGCTAAAACAGGGCAGATTCCTATAGTGGATGTGCTTATAGCCATATAAAGGAGCTTTTAAGCCAGATCAATAAGCATCTTTACACCAGGATAAATGCCTCCATGGGAGGCTGTATCAGTTTAACTAAATTGGTTTCCAAACTGATAGTTAAACTCATACAAAACTGAGTATAGACAAACCTTATTCTTTTCAACRCTGCCCTAGAACAAGGCAAGTTTGCCTACTCCTGGAGCTCTTTCAGTGCGGTCTCAAAATAGAGAAGGCCTGAGGTAACGGTTGGAATAAAACCAGGTTCCCCTGTGGAAAGAGAGTGAAGGTTCACACCAGACTTGAAAGGAAGCTTTCCTGAGCTTAACAACAGCTGTGCCGTCAATGTTTTGAGTTTAATTTTTTTTTTCCTGTAACCTTTGTGTGAACTTTTAAAATGAATGGCTTTGGTTTATAAACCTTCACTCTTGGATGGAGCAACCCCATGAAGCTGGCAGTCCCTTTCACCCTTGCCCCTTATATTGCTAACCTTAGATTCCCCCTGTGCTAACAGGGCCAGAGATGCAGGTGCAAATAAGCTCGAGCAAAACATTTTGAACAGCCTACAAAATATCCTGTTGCTAGGAGGAGGAAATGGAAAGACAAAGCTCTTTCAGGAGCTTAGAGAGTCTGAACTTTCCAATGGGACACAGAGCCTGTGCCCAGTCCTGTAAATTTCCAAGATGCTTGACTTTGCTATTGTAACACGATTAGATGTAGAAGGCATATTTTGGATCATTATTATAAATATATCATTTGGATTATTCTCTCCCACTCCCTCTTGTTTCATAAGCCAAGTATCTCGACTGCTGAAATAGAGGGAAGCAAAAATAGTGGCAAAAAAAAAAAAAAGAAAAAATCCCAAACCCAAATCATTCTCACCAAATGTGGTTAATGAATGTATGTTGTGGTACACAGGTTTTATTGGAATACTTTTTCAGCTTCAGCTTAAAGGCAAAGTCATAAAAGTGTTAGGAAGATCAGTTTTAATATTAAGATGCCTGGAACTGAAGTTCTGCAAAGAACAAAGCTCCACACCAAGCCCATTCGAAATATGAATAAGTAACTCACTTCCCCACACCCCACCAACTTCTCAGTATGACTTAGAAGTCCCACTGTTACTGTGGTTATCATTTCTTGTTTCCTTTAAAATTCTTCCTTTCTAAAGGAAGTGACTGGGACAATTATCTTTGTCAGCACCAAATCCTTCTCTCTCCTTACCTATCGCAAGAATCTTCACCATCCTCTAATCCCTTGAATTGCCCTGAAAACAGTAAGCCTAGCATAGAACAGTAGATCCTACTGTCCTAAAAGAAAAGAAGTAGATAAAATAAGAGGTACTCATAGAAAGTTTCCATTTTGCAGAGAAYCATGTAAAAATCTGTAATTAAGTCCCACTTGAAGAGGAAAAATAAAATGTGGTCTTTAAACCCATTGGGATGCAGGAATGAAGTGCTAGTACAGAATAGCCTTGATCTGGTAGTCATGCTGACATCTAATGCACCTTTAAAGAATCATGTCCATCAGGAAACACAGCTGAGGCCACTTTCTTTTAGGACATGTTCAGAACAGAAGAGAGTGGAGCCCGAGCAGCTCAACTGTTATATGTATCAGACCAGTTATTAGCTATTAATTATATTTAGCAATAAAAGCCCTGTCTGTCCTTCCTTTCTGTCACCAGTTAATTTGTGATAATACACCATATGGAATTAAGTTAGAAGATCAGAGAAGGGAGGGCWAGAAGAAGGATGGACATTGTACCTAGTACATTCACACAGCAYGAGAGAGTCTTAAGATCTGGTCTGTGCTCCTACAGCCATACGCTTTACCAGTTCATATTCAGCCCGCACATCTTTTATTTTCCCAGGTTGAGACAATATCAACAAAGTTCTAGAAAACTTTGTAAAAATAATTAAGTTATGGAAGTAATAAGGTTGATGTGAACTGTCTAATCAAACAAGGCTTTATTTAAGATTGACAAAGTATCTCGTTCTGCTTTGGGTACACAAACATCTACAGCAACATATATGTAGCATTCCTGCTGCATCAAAAGAAGTACTACGAGTTTTTTCTTTAGTTAATTTTGGGGAGAAAAATATCATAGCATATTAGTGGCCTGTGTATATCCCTGTGGACACATACACAGCTCTAAATTGCCAAAGTGACATCCACAGAACTATTCAAAGTACATATGGCATACAGTTATGGTTTCAGGTTCATATATTATTGAACCAGAAATTAAATTCATTTTACACAGCTAGTGACCTCTAGCATTCCCCTAACTTAAGGAAAATAACACTTCAAAATACTGACAAGAGCAGAATCCTTAAACCTATCATTTAAATATGTGATGACAAACATCAATAAAAGAGAGCACTAGAAAATGTACACTCAGAAAGGTACGTTTTCCCTGTTCTCTCTGGTTTTCAGTTTTTCATTTTATTCTTCTAATATTTCTCTGGGTACATTTCAGTGAAAGAATGCAAGTGCAAAGTCTACCRAAGTTGCAGTCTCATAACTTCCACAGCATTAATACAGCACTAAACCCGTCAATAAAACGTTTTCACACTCTATATGTCAAAATCAATTTTGCTAATACAGTATGATATTTCTTCTAAGATGAACAAATTCAGTAATTTTCTTTTTAGGTCTCATTTTGTGCAATTATGATTATATCTATTTTAGCTTAATATGGAAATAAATTGGACTGATACCATGCAACTCAAATTAAGAAATACTAGTCCAGTTCTTGAGAAAGCTGGTAACAATTTTTTATGAAGCAATGCCAGTGAAAACTGATACTGACAGTACAGGAAAGTAAGATCTTCTCTTTAAGCTCAGGGCAGCTGTGATAGCGCAGTTCAGCCACATCGCTCCACTAACTTATTGAAGTTGTTTTCTGGAAAAAACAAAACAGAACAACACAACCCAAACTATTCTGTCTGTGAGCCCATAGTTTATGCCTATGTGAATAGCCTCAGTTGAGACTCCCAGCACAACTGCTAACAGCGAATTTCACTAGACATTGGATATAGATCACTAATGCATTTCACAAAGACTACTGAAAAGCCATCARCTGGGAACAGCTTTGGTCACTACTAAACAGGGGGCAGATTTGAACCAGTGACCTAGAAGTGAAAGACTTTGTAATCTGATTACCAATCCCTTGAGCCATCCCATCCCTCCCCTTTCCTTTTTTTTTTTTTTTTTAACTGATAAGAGAAAGAGAGTCTTATTACCTAAGCAACTTTTGTAGCCTGTTAGCAATGCAAAAGCTTTCATTTAGTGCTTAAAAAGGAAAGTCTCATGGGCACGCTTATTAGCCCATCTCAAGCACAGACTCCGTATTATTTTTCCTTATTAATTTCAAAATAAATGTATTGGTATAAAAGTGTAGCACACTGCTTTTTCTGATAATGATTTATAGTAAAGTTCTTGCTGATTAAAATAGGTGCTGATGAGAGGTTTTTACATAGCTGTGGAGTCAACAGATCCCTTACTGGCAAACGAAGAGACAACATGCTCCTTTTGTCAGCAAATACTCCAAAGAATACAAACGCATTACTAAGGTATGGTGCATACCACAGATGATAAGCATCTAAATTGTTTGTTCTCCATCGATAAATCATATTTTTAAACAAACAGAAAAAATGAGTTTTCCTATTCAGAAGCAGAATTGTTTGGTAAGTATTCTAGTTTCACCATAAAATATTATTTTAATGTGCTAACACGATCTTGCGAGTATGTCAAAATCTGTTTAAATAGTGTTGAACATTTGCCTCTATGACATGATGAAGCTATTGTTTCTCCTTTTCCTTCTTGGTCCTCTTCTCCAGACACTCAGGAAGAAATCTGAGAGACCTTTTCTGCTAGTTTCCTACTTTTTTTAACAGACATTGTGGTCTGAGCATGAACACTGCTTCCTTTGGCTTGAGGTAATAAACGATTAGCTACAGCATAGTGGTGCTGTGTTCATGTTATTCTTTGCTGTACTACACTCAGCCAATGTCTCAAAAATTAATGCAACTGTATCAGGATCTGAAATTAACTTTTCATAGCCATAAGCAATATCCTGCTAGGAGGGGGAAAATCCTATTATAGCAGTTCTGGCATCTCACTGCATGTAGACTGTTAGTACTACCAAAATAAGATTTCAAATTATAAAACGGTGAATACAAAAAGAGCTGTTCCATATTGATTAAACTTTTTTAAAAATTATTTTTGCTTTATGAACCAATAAAGCAAAACTAGGTGATGCCTGTTCTTGTTAAATGACATATATGTTACTAAAGATCCAGGTAGGAATTCAAACTGTCCAGGACTATTATGATATTACATAGAAACATTTAGAAAATATTTATAATCAACATGCTGTACTATCCTCTAGAGTTATGCAACAACTTCTAGGAGAATTTTTCAGAAAATTCCACACACAGATAATACTGTAATGTTTAAAAAATATATTGCTAACAACTAAAATGGTTCAAAATCACTGTGACATTTAGAAAAGATCATGCTGGTCTAAACCAATATATTTTCAGTTCGCTCTGTCTGCACAAAATACAATCCATTGTTTTATTAACTTGCCTTTTAATGGCTCTGAGTTCTGGCTGAGACAGTATTTTAGAAGTTTATTAAAAATTACACTTCCCATGCAAGAAAATCATTAAGTTTTAAACAGCCCCAAATTTGAACTTATATGTGGAAAAACCTTTAGTTACACTGAATACCCATCACCTTGACTAACAGATCATTTGTAGGGATCAGGCATAGCAGCCGTTAACTACACATTTATGAATACTTTGTTCCATTCGGCATGAAAAAATTTACACACTCATTGGAAGTCAGCAACAGTTAACCAGATAGAAATATTCACGCTAACCAGTGGGAAGGTAGAACAGAAACTGTACCAGATTTGACATAGGGCCCAATCCCAAAGTCAGTGGAAGAAGGATCCAACTTTTAGCGAGCGCCATCACAGTTTAAGCAATGAAAGGTACTTCAAACCAGGAGAGGTAATCTCTTGAACCAGCGCAYTGGAATTTCATACCTAAGAAAAATGTCCTATCTGGATCGAACACAACATTCATTAAAATGCTTTGCTGACTGCAGAACACATAAATGCACTAATAGTAACATTTGCTCACTTCTGACTGAATATGGACATTACTACTTTGATAGCATGTCTAATACTGATACAAATTTTCTCATGTCTGCGAAATAATTCCTGCTCTTATTAAATCAGAGTAATCTGATTACTCAAATTCATCTCCAAATCTCATCCAAAACAATACTATTAAAGGAGTTCATGAATGGAAGAGAGCATTTAAACTTAAACAGTGACTCAGTGATTTTGTATACTCTAATTAGTGAAAAATTTTTCCACACATAATGCAATTGATACATATTTTACCTATACTGAAGATGCCCTTTGTAAACTTCCTATTCTTGTCCTCTGCTTATCTTTCTCTTGACCTCTGTTCAAACAAGTCACCCTGACTCCTCGGTGCTCTCTCTCACCTCTATCTAAAGCTGTTCATCACACTCGCCGGCTACGAGCACAGCTGGCAAGGGAGCTAAACCTCATCACAGGACAAACTTAGCCTTCTGGCTTTGCCAAGAATGACATTTCAAGTTAAAAAAAAAAAAATGTTACTCTGTGGGACATTCGATTCTGTATCTGTTTGTAGGTACAAACRACTCCACGCATTATGCTAACACCGCATGCAGACGCTAGACTAAAAACAACACAACAATGAATTAAGCAGCCTAGAATTTCTTAATAAGAATTCAATCGTTAATTAAAGTAAGATTACAGAATTCAGCTGAGTTTTACGCGCTGTCCCAGAAGCGAGCCACAACTGAGGATAAGCAGTGCCCCCTAGTGTCAGCCGCTCCGGAGGAACCCGAAGGCGAGCAACCTTGATGGGGGATCATAGGTGAGGGAAGAGCGCTATAAATATGCATGCGTGTGGCAGAGAGATGTATTATACATGTGCACGTGTGCGTGCACATCTACAGATACGCTCCACTACACACGTGTACACCTTCCACTACATTCATCCTACACACCAATATAGAAACTAATCCTATACTTGCACGCCGGGTGCGTGTTCCCGAGCGTATGCGTGTGCGTGCACGTGTGCATTCATTCATTTATTATTTTATGCTCATGTATAGACACACACGCACGCGCGCACACAGGCACACACAGCGCCTGACATGGCCAAGATGTCTTTAATGTTCCAGGCAGCTCAGAAAAACATTTCCACACAGAATAGCAGGCCATGCATGAAAGCGGGTGTCAGAAAGCCCAGCAGAATCACTCACTGTGAAGATGTCTAATAGGAACTGCTGAATACACAATACAGGCCGCCTGGGCTGAATGACTAAATTGGAAYGGCCAGAACACAGTCCGAAGGTTTTGAATCACTCAGAAATTATAATTAAACCTGTAATGAGTGTTTTGACATTTCCCCCCCTTTTTTTGTTAATTGGAGGTTAACACTATTTAGACTTTATTACGGTCCAGTATCAACAATTTTAGAATATAACTTCTATGCCTTTTAGCAAATTACCTCAAACTTTACTCCTTGGATCTGAAAATAGTCCATTAACACTCTCAAAAATTTATCTCTAATAGCCAAAATGCTGCAAAACTTCAGTATGTATTTGATTTAACCTGAAATTACAGTGGAGGCCTGCTAGGTTTGTTTAATTTTTCATTTTACTGCATGAACATTTGACAAAGAGAAMGCTATCTGTTCGTCTTGTGAATGATGGTATACGTCATATCTTCATTAGCATTCACATCTTCCATGAAGTACAGGCAATAAAATAAGGAAACAAAGACAAAAGATAATAAGAGTGATACAAGATGGCACCAGTTACAGGTGCATGCAAAAAGCCTTGAACATTATAAAAAGACATATATGAGATGTCAAATAAGCTATTCTTATATTAATGTTAAAAAAAAAGAAAAAGAAAAAGCCTGACAGGACTGCCCAATTTATTTGTATAAAAAGTGCAAGCGACTACTTATAAATATATTCAGATCACAAGATGTTTGTATTCTGTTTTTCCATGTAAAACATTAATAGACGTTTATTCCTATCCTTGTATTTTAAAAAGCAATGTACATAATTAGGCTTTTACGAAAAGATTACAATGTGCATTATAAATTGATTCCTGTTTAAAATGAAGAAGGCAAAAATGCATTAGTTTAAGAGACAAATGACTGGAACTGCAACATTCAGAATGACAGCAGATACGTATTTAGACACCTTACAATAATTATTAAGCTACAATTGCAGATGAAACTTTAATTGCATAAGATTCATTAAAATCTCTAAAAGGCATATGCATATTTAGGCTTAGTTTGAGTATGCAGTCATAAAAAATAGATTTAGAAGTTTCTGTCCTTAGATTTTTGCAGTAATTTAACATTCCAAAAAAATCAGCAATAGCAACTGAAATAATTTAACTGTATTTTACCACAGATTTGTTGTATCCATGACAATTACCAATAAATATTTCTCTACAGACTTACAGTACTGTCACCCAGAGAACCCATTGCAAACTCCAGAACAGTTCAACCCAGCACAAAACTGTTTGACAGGCAGAAGGTGAAAGCCCAGCTATATATTACAGACATAAGGAGGCTTTTATTGCTGTTTTTCTCTTTCTGMCATACAGTCAAAGATATTAACAACTATTTTAAGGAACACAAGAAAAGACAAGGTTGCTTGCCGTAACACTGCTTGATTCCTTGTGTCAGAGCATCTCAACCTAGAGCAGAAAATGTGAAGTGGTTCCACTTCACATCTCAACAAAAGCGTGCATTTTTTTGGGTTTTTTTTTGTTTGTTTTTTTTTAGAAAACAGCATTTATTATTTATCTTAAATTTATGCTGCGCGCTGTTCATTTGAGGGCTGTAAGWGCATTTACAAGGCATATCTACCGTGTGTGAGTGTGCAGGCATGTGTGTTGCACGAATGACACCAGCAAAAGAAAAGCAGGCACCAAGTCCGAAAGCCTGACCTCCCCTTGGCGTTATTCAGTATCTCTGGATTACGAGGAAGGTTAAAATCAAAATGGAGGCTTTTTTTACGACCTGGATACATCTGCTGTCTTAAGTGCGTGACCRCGGCGTGCTGCCTCCGTCGAGGAGACCCAGGGAAGGATGCCCCARCGCCGCGGGCGGGTGTGCAGAGCGTGGCGGCTGCTGCCGGGCAGGAGCACAAAGTTTCACTTGGGATACAGCTGGGTGCAAGCGCAATGATTGACGGGGAGTGTGTCAACGCGTACGAGGTCAGGGGGAAGCGGGGAGGACTGAAACACACCTCCTGCATTACCAGCTTCAATAGGTCTTTGACGTTATAGAAATTGCGGTGCTAAAACTTATTAAGAATTTGACACCAATAATAGGTAATATGTGCAATCGCAGGGGGAGATATATGCAGACAGAGAGAGGTACAGAACGGTAAACTGCAGCCTATGCATGCATTTATTTGGCTTACTGAATGCATATGAATGCTTTTTCCTACGGGATGCATCTCTTGAACTAACTATTTGAATTAGAAATGTTTGTTTAAACTATAGAAAGTTACTTTAGTATGTATGAAAGAAAAGCAGAAGGCAGAAAGATTTTTTTCTTTGACAATAAGATATCTTAAGGAATGTGTATTATATAACTGATTTTAATCTTGTGCAGTTACAAAATATAGACTTGCTATCCCCTTCCAYAGATTCAAGATATCTAACAAATATAGTGAAAATTTCTTTTTGCCACAGCACTTGCTTCATAATTACAGAGGGAAAAACTTCACTTAGATTGTACTTAGCAGAATGCTTCAAAATAGAAAAATGTATTGAGCACATACACAAGAAGTGCAATCCAAGCTAGTGCATATAATATATCATTATTTTCTATGTTTTGTAATAAAATGCAAATTTCCCCAACAAAATAAGGATTTAGCCTCCACTTAAATAGGACACTTGTTATTTATTTCTGGAGAAAGAAAGGCAGTGGGAAACACATAAGGCTTTACAGAGCAGGATGATTCTAATTGTTTTGTCTTTATTATGCATTATTCCCACACATGCCACCACCCATTACCCTTTGAGCAATAAAGCAGGGCTCAAATGATGACCCCACCAACTCTGGCGCTATGCAGTCTATCTTAGTCTTTTCTCAGAATAGGAGCATGACAGAAAATCAGCATTCCTGGAGTAAGACTACGAAACCCTATCAATTCCCTTTTCATAGTGCTGCACCAGATGACAATTAACTAGGAGCTCTTGATTACACGATTATTACTTAATCGCTCCATTTTATGTTAAAAAAAAAAAAGTGAAAAAAGTGTAAGGAAACTTTCATGCCAAATCATAGTTCTGTTCTTTTTAAAAACATACTAGAGTATCTCCCGTGTGATGGAAATTTGCCAGTGAGATCACCAAAAGGTTTGGAGTGAAAGGCAGACACCAATATGAAGCACACAYAACAGAAATTTTTAGGTGGGAATGAAGTAGTGAAGAACATTCTTTTAATTGCAACAGGATACCTGTCATATTAGAAATATCTGCAATTTGAAAATATCTCCCTAGCAAAATGACGTAGAACCACTTTTTACCTTTAGTAACGTGCTTGAAAAATGAAAATGTCTTAGTGACCCAGAGGAGAGATGACATTTCAGTTTTTCCTTGTTATTTTTCCAATGTTATAATACTATGTTTTCCACATTAAAAATAAAAATGACAAATTCTGGCATTTCATTCTTTATGTACTTATTTGGATAACATTAGCCTGAAAAAATAACACTGTTTTGCCATAAAATTTATATCTTTCATAGAAGAACTTAAAAATATGGGTTTGTATGTTTTACAACTCTTCCTCAGACCTTATCAGTAAAAGGCCTCTCTTGTGTGCTTTATGTTGAAGATTCCCAATAAATCAACCAATTATTAAAACCTGTTTAAAATACTTATTTCAACACACACGGAACATCACTTGGGGCTGCAAATATCTGCTGGGAAAATCTCACTATACAATAACTGTGAAGGGTATCAGAAACTCTGAAAGTAYAGATGCATGTCTTCATCCTATTTTTATAATTCATCCACTTTGTTTAACCACACAGTGTTAGTGTGCTACAAATACTTTTTTCTAGAAAGTGTTTTTACCTGAAGAGATTAGATTTCTTTTCCTCGCTTTAATTACTTACAAACAATTCTGTTCTGCCCTTCCTTTAGCAAAACTGTTCCAGTTTGCTAAAGATCTCTTTTACCACCACCTATTTGTGGTGTTTTATTGTCTACGTAGCTCACACATACTACTAAACACCCGCATTTTCCTTCAACTGAATAACCAGATAATGGACAGCTACAAGATAGTCAGACTCTTCTTTTATTTCAGAATTAAAAAGCAAGTTCCATTCCTCGCTTAAGAGATTAGTTCATACTTAGCAAGTGCCTATCCTGGATGTTCAGTGATTCAAACACCAGGAAAAGAGAGCTGACTCATAATCTGTGCACAAAGCAGACACACAGTCTTTATACCATTTACGAGGAACGTTATATATAATGAAATAGTTATCAATATTGACACGCACTGTGTGAGATCACTTACACACTAAAACCRAAAAGAATATGTTTCCAGTTACTATCCAACTTTGTTTTACCATAGGATTTTGAAATCTGTGTTTGCATGCTCATCTTCTATACTCCTGGAAGCTTAGAATTCATCATAGACACAAAACTCAGAAAAGATCCTCTGTACAAATAGGTCAACACATTCTTTTGCGATTTTAATAATGGTCTGTCCTATTACATTTGTTATTCATACAGAAAAAGGATAGACAATTTTTAGGTATTATATAGCTTTCTTCTGGAATATTAGCTTTGTGGCTTTGAGAGGCCATTTTCTAAAGATCCTAATAGTCAAATGACATCTTGGGAAATGTTACATTCTCACTGCATTTGCATGATAATGAAGATGAAATTTCATATACGCTACCTGAATTATACTTATCTAAGTTTTGTTTTACTGAATGACCAAAGGAATATGTTTCCCTAAGCCAAAGCATCGCAATACAATGTAATACATTATTGCTTCTGTGAAAGACATGAAACTATAATCCAAGTGATAAAAAAGGTGCAATTTATGTAATAGTATTAATATGATTTCAGCTGTGTCTATCTGAATACTTATTTCCTTTGAAGAAAATTCTACAGCACCCACAAAAATATTGCCTGTAAATTTTTACAAAATTATCCAGGAACAACTCTGTGACCTTCAGCACTTTATAGGAGAGAAACATTATCGCAACATTTTATTTTTCAACAACATGCACCAGCTGTCACAAGCTTGGAAAAGTTCATGTTAGTTTATATGCATCCTTCAGGTATAACCACATTTCACCTGAACCTACAGGAAAGTCAGTCCATGAGTCAAATAATTTTCTTATCACAAATATATGTTTGACAGATTACAATAATGGGCATCTTTTCCACAACTAGACATGTAGGCAAATATGTGGCTCTGAGAAATTCCAAGTGTGGATTTACCAGCTACTGAACATGGATTGTTAACGCAGGTAACATTCAAAAGCTCCATCTTTCACAAGGGTAAGTCAAGAACCCGGCTTTCAAACCTGTGTTTTGAAAGTCAGCCAGTGACACATCACTGCTGTAACAATTAGGACATTACAGAAAGTATTTGTCTTCTCTGATCAGCACAGCGCTGATCAGTCATCAATCTATTTAGCAGTTTAATATTATCTACACGATTCATTTTGAAGTACAGTTCTAGCAACCCCAAATCTGACTACAGTTATGCAGATGTAATTTTTTAGTATTTTTGCAAGACTGAAGAAAATGTAGTACAAAACCACACACGTTACAAACTAATAAGCAAAGATACCTGCATAGACAATCTTAGATTAGATCTCCATTTATAATTGCTAACTCTTTGAAGAGAGCGTAGTTTTGTTTTTTGCTGGAAGCTATAGGCATTGTTTTAAAAAATAGCACAGAATAAGTGATATACATAATGGCAATTTTATTCAACATAACTTTTCAAAATATTCCAGTCTATACTGCACTAGAACTGCAAAAAAAAAAAAAAAAAAAAAAAAAAAAAGATACTTATCCCAGGGAAAAAAAAGGCCTATACTCAAAGGAACATCTGAATAAAATTGAGACATCTGCAGTAAAGTTTTACCTTCTCCCTAGAATGTTTGAGATGAACTCAGTGTAACACTGTCTTCCAAGAAAAGACACAGTGATCAATGTAAGAACACATCAGGCTCCCTTGGACAGGCCAATCAATGCAAGAAAGAACCTTGCCCAGGGCCTTATGCAAATAGAAGCACGTCCTGCAACCCGGGGAGGGAACATGCGCAATAGATCAATGGCAGCTGAAAAACCTTACAGCTATATCAGCCTCAGACAGTAAATATATAATGATGAATCCCTCATGCTTCCAGTGAACTCTTAAACTAGGTTATTTTCAACAGCTGGTTTAAAAATCTTCCAGGGCTGTACACTGTAGCAGCGAAGTAAGTGAATTAAGGAGGGACGTTGTTAAATTAACAACAATTTTAAGTTTGAGAAAATAGAATTTATGTATTTTAGCATCTTCTAAAATGCTGAAAGTTATGTACCAGCCTTTGTGATTTGACAGCGTAAGAACCAAGAAGGGGTGGCTGGGTTTTTGTGTTGTTATTTTGATATTTTTCTAAACTACTCAGTAAATTACTCAGTGATGTAGAAAAATAAAAGGTTTATCATTTACAAGAATTACAATAGCAGAGATCTAACATCACAATCATCATTCTGTTGATTGAAATTTAYTCTGTCAAAGAATATAGTAATTATATTTCTTTCTCTCCTCGACTCTATTAGACTATATATTAAAGGAATTCAAGAAAATACTA
The DNA here is from genome assembly GCF_003343005.1 of Rhea americana. Classification (NCBI taxonomy): domain Eukaryota; kingdom Metazoa; phylum Chordata; class Aves; order Rheiformes; family Rheidae; genus Rhea; species Rhea americana. The sequence continues at coordinate 135,871 of NW_028185628.1, forward strand.
AGTGTCTAAGCAAAGCAGCTGACAGATATAACATTAATACTTTAAAAACACTTCCAAACTGAAACAAAACTTGGTAAGGTACACAAAGTAATATTCATGACCGTTGGACCATACAGGCTCACCACCTACTTGATAACTAAGTAAAAACGGCTAAAATAATAAGTCTTCCTATGGAGATTGATAAAAAATGATTTCCTAAACATTATTCATCTTCTGTTCATGGGAAAGAGAGTGGAGAGAGAAGGGAGGAGGATGGAAAAAAAAAAGAAAAAAAAGAAAAAAAAAGCCTGCAACTTTTCCTCTTAAGAATGTCTGCTTTTACAGATCACTAACACCTCTTAACTTCATAGCACAGAAGTACAAGACTCTTGTCAAACAGCTAGAGCCACACCACTACAAAATATAATCCAGATATTGACAAGCAAATAAAATGGCTTGGCTTAATCAAGCTTGTAAAAGCCTCACGCACTTTGTATCTTGATACCACACAGTTGAAATTTATTATTACATTTAATTTGCCTTGGAAGGTGGAAAAAACAGAAAAATAGGTAAGCTATTTTGTATGTATTTATGAGGAAATTTTATTTCCACTTTCTGGTATCTTGTATCAAAATCTCAGTTTAGTTCTGCAGCTTTAAAAGCACAATTTTCCCAAAGAATACATGTGCAAAAGCTACTTATATATTTTCCCTTAATATCACATTCAAGTAAAGCCTTTAAATAGGATTATTTTAACATTTAAACACTGGTAGTCATGCTATTATTAATATTAAAATACTTTACTAATACACTGAAAGAGCTATGTAACACATCTTCGCTAGATTAAAGAAAGGAAAGTTCTAGGATAAAATGCAAATTCCAGCTGCTTCTTATGCTACCACAGTTTTAGAGTTCTCTTCACCCGAAGTATGTTTGGATTCTTTTTACTCCATGTGGATTTGCAATGTCTAATATATTATTAACTTGCAGTTCCCTTGGCTGATCCACTAAACCGGGTCTTAAAGTCTTATAAAATCTCTGCTGTTCCACACAAAAGCCATACATATACTTTTCATCATAATTAACATTTAAATTAACAGTAACACAATACACTTGTGTAGTCCTATTGGCATAAGATCATGTCAGAGAAATACGAAAAGGATGAAATAACAGTAAGACAAGTTCTTTTTTTAAATGTTTTTTACCTTAAAAAAAATCAGAATCTAAAACAGCMAAGTATTTCAGATAAAATGTATATGCACTGCAAAACTTGTCAGGGAATAAYAACATATTTGATTTTTCCATTTTATTCCTCATAGAAGCAAATTCAAAACTTCTCCTTTTCTTTGTTGTAAATATTTATATATACATTTTAAAAAGAATACATCTTTTTAGACTGATGATGTCACACATTGTATAATCTTAGTATTAAGCTGTTCTCCAAACTAATTTAGAGTGAATTAAGTAACACAACCTATAAAGTTAAATAAAATGCCATTTTCTTCATGTTGTACCTAATGAAAAATAAATAGTAATCATGCTATTTGAACATGCAGTGTCAATCCAATGCCTGATCATTTATAGACACAATTACSACATTTATACACATTAAACGGCATTCTAAAGACACACATTAAATGGCCTTCTAAAGACTTCATTTTCTCATCCTGGTATAGCACTCCCAGAAAAGCAGGAGAGGATCTYCAGAGAAGAAAGATCTGCAGAAGATAAGGAAAACTGGAAGGTATACACCACAGAGAAAAGATGCATTTGTTGGTGAGACTTGGAAGCAGGGGGATCAAATAAAATCAAACAGGAAGATTTGCATTCATAAAAGATTTTAAAATTAAGAAGGGAAATTCTGAAATTCAACCTGATCTGGATGAAGAGTTYGTAAATCGGTACAGGAAAATAGGAGATGAGACTTTTTATTTATGCAACCAAACTCAGCAGTAGGATGGTGCACATACTGCATGAGGAATTCAACATGGGGAGAGGAAAGGAAGTAAATGGAAGAAGTGTACATCACCTAAGTGGAAGATACAAATACGATGCCCAATATCAGGTACTCTTCTTGGAGGTTCAAGACATGGAAAGCTTGTCTCTCTTTATAGTCAATGGATTGYCCTGATATTTGAAAGAGCTCTGATGAGGATGAAATGATTCAGACAGGAAACACCTCTACAGAGATGCACTGCCAGACATTACAAGGTCTACCTTTGAGAAGAATTTTGGTGAACCAGTAAGGAAATTAGGGGGCATACATCCACAACACACCAAGGAAATGAGTTACCAAATTTGCTATCTTAGTATTTTCAAAGTTCAGTGGAAAATCGGTGACAAACTGTATGAAAAGGAACATAATGCCTCCAGCGTAGTCACAAGCAGTGCCAGCTCAGCGAGCTGCCCCGGAGGGCAGCGGCTAGGCACCAGGTACCTGGGAGAAGTGGGCAGCTATCGATTAAGCTGTAATGCCATGGAGTGCACTGGAGAAAAATACAGACAAAACACGGGTACCTTGCCAGTCATGGTCTCATCTGTAATGTGCACGCAGTCTAAGTAACGAGGGAGGGGAAAAAGCATCTTCATCAATMTGCTAGGGCTTGGCAAGTTAGGCTTCTCCAGTGCTCTTTAATGTGYCCCTGCACCTCCCTGTGGCCCTGTCCACATTCAGGACTAATAGAGATTCAGGCTTATCCAGAGTGGCAAAGTCAGGGTATGAAGCCATCTCCTTCTCACTTCGTCCTTTGGGAGAGGCTGGGCCAGCAGGGAGGTCCATAGGCCTCATCTCAGGAACTACGTGCACTGGTTTGGTTGGGAAAGACTGTATCCACTGTATTTCTTTCTTTCTGCCATATACCTTTGGCTGAGTTGCCCTGGGTTTTGGAGAGCACTGTTTGGATGAACAGTATACTTTACACATTTTCAAGAGATTGTTTCACACAGACATTGTCGCATTAGCTTTGATAGATTTAAGTGCTGAAGTTAATATCCACAACTGACAGGACCAGTGACACACGCTTTGAATATGGTTCTATGGTTTGGCTTTTAGGGTATTTTTAAAAATAGAACTTGAAATGAAAAATAAACTCAGACTGACTAGTAAGTATAGAGTCTCACAGAATTTAAAACAGTTAAAATAATGCAGCAAAGAATACTAATAAAAAGGAATCTACAGAGCCAGAAGRAAGCTTCCAGTGCAATATAGGGATAGATGCCAAATATGGTTTTATTTAACACCTTCATTAATGATCTGGAATTAATTAAATTTGCAGGTGACATTAAATAGGGAGAAACTGCCAAAAGTAGTAAGGCATGAAAAAAATACAAAACGAGCTTCCAAGATTCACAGACTTGTAGCACAAAAGGATCACTGTGACAATCTAGTTTGTCATCTTTGTAACAAAGGCCAGAACTCAGCTAGATTTAATTTGGAAGAATGTGAAACAGTATTGATGGGAAAATAAAATCATCTACAACATTCCATACATCTGGAGAAAGGGAAATTGAGGTTAGTAAAATACTACAAGGGAGCCATGAACATCAGTAGGTACCAAATTCAAAGCAACTTTTCAAAAAACAAACAAATTAACAAACAAAAAACAGTACTATTAAGGTGACATTGACTAAAAAGTTGGATGGCAAAACAAAGGTACTGAAGCTCTTCTTGAGCTAAGTATAGTAACTATATGTACAATATGGAGCTCAATTATCAGCATACTGCCAGAAATATGTTGACAAATAGTAGTGAATTCAGATAAAGATACAAGGTAAAAAAAGAAAAAAAAATGGAGAGAAAAAAATTATATATAGTTGAGCAACAAGACAAAGGTATAYAAGTATGAGAATATGCTAAATATTGGAAAGCTCTTCATATCAAAAACTAACTGCTCACTGTGTAGTGCATTGAATTTAAAATAAAGCAAAGACATATATAAAAACATATAACTCATAAGATCATGCAGATCGATAAATGTCTTTACACGGATATGCGGAAAGTGCTTTGCCTTAAACCTCTGAATTCCATACAATGCAGACATGTATTTCCAAGTAACTAGATTTAGTGTGCTAATAGCTCTAACTTCTATCCATTTCCAATTCTTCATTCATTCTGTAATTAGCATTCCAATTTTGGTGTCAATCTAGAAAATTAATATCAACTGGCCGATGTGATGTTAATTAATGATGGGTGGCACAGGCAATTAGCATACAATATGTAGTTGTGAGCCGTGAAACACTGCTCTTCTTTTGAAAGAACCTGGGAAAGCGCATACATGCTGCTAGCTTGCAGACCATGGACTGAGCTGAGGGTTTGAAGCATGAGGTATTAAATCAGTGAATGATTAAGAGGAAGCAAGAAGTAATGAGCCTGAGGAAGTTATCTAGAGCACGGTAAGGAGTACAGAGGCATACTCAAAACTTGAGCCCAGTGCCTCACTCTTGTTCAGGAAGTGGCAGCATGGTCAACTCTTGGCAAAGGGACAGATGCCGCRCGCCCCTTACAGTGATCCTCTTCTGTCATCCTACGGCAAGGTTGAGAAGGCTGAGATTGAACTAAGAAACCAGGTTTCTATATAGCATTTAAACTAAAACAAAAAAAAAGAAAAGAAAAGAAAAGAAAAAAAAGAAAAAGGACATGTGGCTATGGTAGTCTGAACTGTGTGCTTCTGTTTGGTAATCAGTCAGCATTCCTCCATCTCTCCCTGTTAGACTATTTTTTCAGCCTGTAAGTTCTTCAAGGCAAGGTACTACTATGCGATTGTTACCACAGTGCAAATAGATAATAATAATAAATAGTAGTAAGTAAAATAATGATACCAGTGTATACTTGTCAGTTAATTTATTTAGGCTGAAATAGAAAAACTCAAGAATGACCTAAAAAGTTTATCTGCTCTGTGTTAAAATGAGCAAAGTATATATCAATCAGTAAAAACAAAATGTGATAAATAAGTCACTACTAATAGAGCATATTAAGATACTTAAATATTTTTGATTAGTCCCTTATTTCATTTGCTTACTGCTGTAATCACTCACAATGAAATATGCCATCCTCATTGCTTACTTCAAGCTTACAGATTTCAAAAAGTATTAGCAAAAATAAGTCCACTACTTCCAAAAATGAGCGAGGGAAAAAAAAAAAAAAATTGTGAACATTAGTGTTGAAGGGCTGGTCTGGTTTTTATTCAAATTTGGTGTTTCTAGAGACTGAGGTAGGAAATTTGGCCATGGAATGAGCCTGGAGTCAGAAAGGCACTGTCTCCAGAAAAATTAATCCAAAGTGAGTCCAGTTGTTTGCTGCTGAAAATACCTGCCTGCACATGCTCATTTTCATAGGAGCATAGATTAAGGTCACATTAAGGACCTACTGTTCCAGTCCACAATTCACATAATTCTTTTCATAAATGGGTCAAGCTAGGTAGGATTTTTGCCCCAGTTTTCTTGTTCCCAGATAGGACTTCCTGATCTAAAGGTGGAAAAACCTAATTCCAATCTAAATTTATTCATGACCAGTTTTAATCCATTTGTCCCTGTGCCAACATTGTTCTTGGCTTGAATGGCTCTCCCTCCCTGCTGTTTACTCTCCTGTTGTATTTATGGAGTGCCATCAATCCCTCTAAARTTCCCTTTGCTAGGCTAAACAAGCCAGGCTTCTTTAAAGCATGCTTCRGTAGCACAATGCAAGGCCATACGGAATAGATATTGAACCTATTTTTTTCAGACGCCACTGAAATTAATATAACAGCATTAGCAGATTACACAGTTCTTATTAAGACTGATAAGCCTGTGGTGTGTGTGTAATGCTTCTATGACTATATTGATTCTGGTGTTCAAGCTAGGTAAGATACCTCTGTGTGGTACTCTTATCACGTCACGTGAACATCCCCTTCATTTTCTCTAGTAAAACAGGCTACTCTGTCCCTCCAAGCACTCTGACACTTCTTAACTATGTATGTTCCTGCCTGAATTAATCTTGTTCAATGTGGTAATCAGAACTGTCTCAAATTATTTCAGATTAATCCTACTAGTAGTAGGATAAATCAGTAGCTACTAGCTGGCTAGTATCACTATTTCCCTTCCCCCGAGCACATTTGCCAATTTTATTGCTGCATCAAGTCATTCACTTATAGCTATCAGTGATCAACTCCCATTYTCAAGTTTGTCTGTTGTCTCCCAGTGGTGAGATCACACTTCACACACAAATTCAGGGGACTAGCCAGTAAATGCATAAATATCTTGAAACTTGTGCTATTTCCTTTAATTTGTATTACAAATTCTACTTCTGCATACTGATAGTGACACTTCATCACTTTATGTCATGAGCCAGTTTCATTAGCATATATGTCAGTAACAGAAATCCTAAATAAGATTTGTCCCAAAAGACCAATCCTCAGCAACCCTAGTCTAGTCCAACAGTCTACTGCTGTTTCTCTATTACATTTCCTTCTTGTTTGGCCTGTCTTTTCCACATGAACTAGCATTTTGCCACGAAGCACAACAAAGTATAGCTGAAATAACTGAATGCAATTAAGATCTCTTTTTTCAATTTTTAAACCTGCTTATCTGAGTGCTCCTCAAACAATAAGCTCCAACTYCAAGAGTTTCTGATAAAAGCGGCCAATGTGGAAAAAGGTGAGATGCAAAACAGGTAGTTAGTTGAAATGATCTGTTCAAAGACTGGACGTAAAACCCAATGCCCCCATACACCTACAGTACAGTACCCTATACTGCTCTTTCTAATTTTAACTGACATAACACACCTAAAGAATATCCTCATCTTTTAGCTGAAAGTGCAGCAATATGGCCTTTTGCTTCTTTAGAATATCAATCTTCTGTGGAAGTTACCTACAGAGTTCTTATTTTCAAATTCAGTCTCAAAACCTCCACATTTGCAACCTGAAGCGTTGGCCTGAAAACAAATACCAGTATCAGCTCATATTTCTGCAAACGCAGAGCTGCAATGGCAGCTAACTTGACATACTACAAGCTCTGCAGGGGATCAGTGTAGTAGCAGCATATGTACTTGGTCACTGAGACGTGGAGCTTCTCAGCTCTCCACTTTCAGCKCTCTCTCGTGCTTCCTAGAACTGCTACAGGCCCTATGTTAACTTCTGCCATACCTCAAAAAATCTATTTCGATTGAAAGGCAGGAGAATTCAGAGTTGCATACATACAGTATCCTCTACAGGTTTATTACTTCTAGAACCAGTTTTTAAAATTCTAACCATAAAATTAAATATAACAAACTATTCAATCTGAAACTTCAGAAAATTAATGAAAAGCTAATGACAGGTTCACAGCACAACCATCAAAGCTCTAAAACTGCATTTTGTCCAAGCCAGAATACTGATACAGCCACAGAGACTCCCGAGAAGTTCAGCTGCTGTCTGTTTATCACTCTTATTACTAAGGCACCTGTAAGCTCTTGCCCGGGTCAGGTCCTCGCTCTGCTCAGCACAACACAACAAAACAAATGGCAGTGTATCACAGAGCGTATCTCAAAATGATGGATCTAAAATGATTTCAAATGGACAAAATTGGCTGATTTTGATGGAACTAGGTTGCTAGAGTGGGCATAGTAATTTGAGTGATGTGTTTTAAGGACACTCATTTTATCAAAGCTGATTATATATATATACACACATACATATTTTTTTTCCTATACCTTTGTGCAAATTATCAATATACACACCCAACCATTTTAGCCAATGAAGATTATAATAAACAGTTTTTCATCCACTCAAGGACAATGAACCTACTTTCCTTCTCCTGATTTAATTATATTACATTCCCTGTGTGCTTTATATTTTTAAAGTGATTGCTATAAGCTGGAGACACCACTACCGATTCTAACAATTTTGTCATGATTCTCATATTTGGTGTTTCTTGTTAAAGCACCAAAGTGCCACTGAAAACCAAAAAGGTATATTTCTGGTTCATTAGCCCGTGAAGATGCAAAGCCTGGGGTCTCAGAAACACTGGAGGCAGACAGGAAAAATATTTCACAAAATCTTTCTTTTAATCTCATGATTCTGAACACTTAATTTACAAATTTGAAAGCTTAGATTCTTCTCATAATTTCAAAATAAGCAGCTGTCATCTGTTCTTTTAATAAAGATGGACATGGATAATTTTAAATGTCAGGCAGCAACCTAGGACCAACCTTTCTTTCCCTGTCTAAAGGTAGACAGACCCTGATACTGTAATCAGATCTGCAGTGGATGGTCCATGGGACTCAGGTAAGCATTTGGGCCCAAAATATTCTTTTCTGTTCCGTGAGGATATTTCATGCAGGCACTCACAAGGGGAAACATTATTTTTGAAGYAAAATAATTGTAAACCCACAAAAATTGGCAGAAAAACTCAAAGGAGGCGTTGTACCAGAAACTTATTTTCTGTAAACTAAATATAAAATTGACTTCATCAACTTGAAATTCTCACTTTGTGTTAAATTTCATAAAATTATTATAAGCTAGGATTTGGAAAAGTTCCACAATTAACCATCAACTACAGCAAGCTGCTTCTGAAAATAAATCCCCAACTACACTCTGTAAGGGATAACAGAAGTAAGAAGCTGAGATGTGTTCATGAATCATGTTTGGAGTTTTTCAAAATCAGTAATTAGCAGAGCACAGTGACCCAACAACTATTTATAGTGCTGTGTATTTAAAAAGTAATTTACTTTTAGACATTATTAGCTGCGCATTTAATTTCAAACTACAATTACACAAAGTTTTAATTACTAAATGTTAAGATACATTTTAGCATAAGGTTTATGATTAGCATTTGTAATTCAAGCCATAAACAATATAACTAATTACATTTATTGGTGGAACCTTACCTCCCACACATGTTCAATCACTTTCAATTATTCCCCTAGTAATCTATGACCCAGTAAGGTACAGAAATTGTGTGCCTACATCGCAGTAATGGGCAACAGTTTCTGTGCATTCAAACATGATGTTACAGACTCATAACTCTTATCCATAACTCCCCGTTTTTCTTAGCATCTCACAACCACAGACTGGCAAAAATGCCATCAGACACAAAAGCTGCAAACACTGACATAAATGTTAGATGCTGTGGCATATATTTGAAAACAGTAGCCAAGTTTAAGTGGCTTGTTTAATAAGGGTCTTCCAAATCCACTCTAATTCTTTTGGTTTCCAGACTGAGCCCAAATTCCAAACTAAGTGGAGATTTGGCCACCAACAGTCTGCTAGGACTAAGTGAAAATGCTCCTCCAACTTCACAAGGTGCGGTTATAACTACTATCTTACCACTACTATCTTACCACTTTGTGTTTTCTACCAAAACGTATGCCCACATCCCAGTACAGGACTTTGAAAATCTGAAGAGCAGATGAAAGAGAAGAGGCAGAACAGAGCTGCTTTTTCTGTGATAGTTCCTTAAAAAAGTGCAAGCAAAGAAAGGAGCACTTGGACATATTCTGCCTTTGTAAGGCTAAAAGCTTCCAATTACCACTCCAGGACAGCAGCTCGGCAATGCCCTTCGCCTGAGATCCTACTAATCACCATGAACCAGCCCTTGTTTTTAATATCAGGTTTCTCTGCCTATCACTAAACCACTGAAGTGTCAGTTATTTGCAGAGTGTTTTGCACCATGAAGAAGCGATGAACTAGAGATCTCCAGTGATTAGGCAACAACAATCAGGAGGGATCTAGCGATAAAGACAATTGAAAAGGTATTCACTGAAAATTCGAATGTTTTTTGACTTTTCTGCCTTTTTTTTCTTATTTTCCTGCAGACATAATCAAATGCAAATGGACCAGGCAGAACTCTTCACTCTAAACTAAAGCTATATGCTTCACAGTACTCTCCTGTAAGAGGAATGGATTCAGAATGAACAGCTGTGCAAGGGGTCTCCGCAAATACTGTAACGTGTATTTTTAYGAATAAGTTGACCCCAAATTCTTGTATAGCAAGTATAGAGGTGGTATAGTTCCTATATCAACCTCAAGATATCCCCCACATAAAACAGGAAAGTGACTCAGTATGTACTTGCTGTAAGACAGTAATTGCCCATCAGCTGCTATATTTGTTTTTTTCAAGCTTTTTGCAATTGCTAACTGCCATATGGATAGAGTTGAAGAGAAAAGAGATTATAACAAAATAAAATCTTTGAAATTAATACCAGAATAAAATAGTTTAAGATGCATTTCAATTATATCTTATCTCTGCTTCAGCCTAAACCTTATTTTATTAAGTGTTTTGAGTGGAACTGAGCTATCAAACTACCTCTACCAGAAACAGGTGTTAATAATATCCCTTAAAAAAAAAAAAAAAAACAAAAACACAAAAAACAATCAGGATACATTAAATATATTTCTCAGGTCTGGTTTTGCTTGACAGGTATGTGATGTGCCAATGGTTATATATTATATTCTTCCTCTCATGCATGCATCTCCTGCAGAGATAGCAGACTACAGAAGTTGACCCTTACTGAGACCATCTTGTCTCTCTGACAAAGCTCCTTTTTAACTTCTTACTTACTGGTTACTTCCTGTGATGGATAAAAACTTTAGCTCAGCTTGTGATAATTTCACAGGCCCTGAGCACCCTGACCCTAGAAGCCCCAAGGTCAGAAGTCAAGTCTTGTTCTGAAACATCTGTGTGCTTCATATTAAAGTAGAACAAAAGTGAAGAAATATCCACCAGTGTGACAAGAGAAACAGGCAAAATGGGAATGACACATTGGTCATCTGTTACCCATGCCATCTCAAGCCACTGACTGAAATGTGATGGAAAACCTCTATGCACTAGCTCTCCACACCTCTTTCAAACAAGCACTTTGTTTAGGAAAAAGCGAGAAAGGTCTCAAGTCATTTTGTACTTCCTGCCTTCTTATGTTAAGTGTATAGTGTAACGTAAGTGTATAAGTGTAACATATTCTTATGTTGCAGGTGTCCCATGACCCAAACAACACAGCTTTGCAAAACCTAGCAAAATTTTGCTAACCTTTAAGTTTCAAAAGATAAGACACTCCAGAATAACCTTGATTGAAACATATAGCAGTAGAGAATCACAGCTTGTGAAAAAGAAGAAAACAGAAGAGATATTTCCCACATTCTATTGCTTCCAACAAACAATAGTCACATGTAATGCAACCAGTTTATGAAGCTTTTTGTTGCCTGAAGTYGTGCTTACACAAAGTCATTTATCTTCGCAAACTTGGTCTCTTAATAATTTAGTGTGGAGACTATTTATTGACCAGATAGAAAAACATCTGAGGAAAATGATCAGCCAAACCATTCTCAAGTTTCAAAATCTGTACATATGATACATATTCCAAAAAAGAAAAAAAAAAAATCTTCAGGAAGCACAGTCAGAATGGCCTTAATAGCCAAAAAATGAAAACATTTTTAAAAAAAYGCCCTCTCAAAATCTTAACAGAATGCTGCGTAGATCTGGATTTTTCTTGTCTAAGCAGCACAGGAACAGAAACAAAATGCTCATTCATGTTTTTTTCTTAACTAAGGCACTGATCTTCCTCTTTAGCAGTAACCAGTTCTACAGTTTGTTAGTCTAAACTTCCAYTTGTATTTTATAGACAAAAGTTGTAAATACCTGCTGATGATTCCTGTGTCTATAAAACCAGCGTCATTGGTTCCTAAATTTATGTTTCCACAAGAAATGGAGCCTTTTTAAGTTTCTTCAATAAAGCATGTCCTGATTACACCAGCATTTTACAATTAAACGAGAAGACTATAGTTGTGTTCTATACAAGCTGCTTAAATTGAACAGGCAACTTCTCCCTATTCCAGGCAAGGTGAACAAATTTGTCTTCTAGAGAATAGGCAGAAAGGCTGACTAACATTATGTTCAGCAGTCAAAGACTCATGAGTAGCATAGTTTTACAGCTGATCAGAGTTCTCAATTTACATCACAGCACATTTTATCCAGACCCTACTACATTGAAAAAAGTCCTTCCAGCAACTTCTGCAGATCTCTGTTGAAAAACTGCTTTTCCCCAAATATCCCCTCATGCTGAATTCCAAAATACATACAAGAATTTGCATTTATTAATGATGACATGATGACTGAGCCTTAAGATTTTTCTTACTTTGCTCAGGCTTAACCTCCAGTCTCTCCAAGCACAGAGCAGAAACTCAGTGAGTACTACCTTTAGGTGAATAGTCTAAAATAAGAAGCTCCAACGAGCTATGCTTCCCCACAGTTTTTTCAGGTTAGTGTACGCTTAGAACCTTATCATCTAATTTAGTAAAAGAGAAAAACACAGTATAAAGAAATCCTCACACAGCTATAACATGACCACTGGTCAAAGTAGTTCCTAAATTGCTGCTTGAAGAAGGTGATCACAAAGAATTTTGAAAATCTGCAAAAGACTTTAGGAAAGAAGACAATGGAGAAATCACACTTACCAATTCTACAAATGCAAGTCCACCATAGCTGTGAGCAACAAAAAACACGTTCTCTGCTGCTGACTGGGAAATAAAATGGTCCCACACATAAATTGCATGTTCTTCAGGAGATCCATTATCCTGCAGAAAAATTTACATTTGTGACATGCTTTCTTTTAAAAACTGGCAACTCTATATCTAAAGGCAACATGTTCCTGTACGCTAACATGTTGCTAAAACAAATCTCAAATGAATATACTCTAGTGTCAAAAAATGAATTGATTCAATTGTCTAAATAAAAGAAACTTAAGATTGTAATTTAAATGCAGTAAAACCATTGCTTTCTTGTTGCTTACTTTAATAAATACAACAAAAATTATGTATCTGCAAAATTTTGTCTGAATACCATGTTGGCAATTCAGCCTAACAGAGGCATTCAAAAAGAATTATAAGTCACTACTTTGATTTTTGCATTTTCAACAATTCTTTGTCAAATATTTGTTTACTGATCATTTGTTTGAAGTAGTTAGGTCTTAGTATGACAAAAAGATAAAAGYAAATAGGAACTATACAAATACAATTCCAATTGTTATAATTTTTTGCATATTTTCCAGTGTCTGTATGTTGCAATACATCAGTGGAACATCATCCAACACAAATGTGTTATGGATTAAAATTATGGCAGTTACAATTACCTTTTAAAGTACTACTTATTGTTAGATTGTGRCTATAGATTGTAAGATACAGTACAGACAAAACACCTTGACCGCTTACGTATTAGCCGTTACTTTGGAGTCCTGGAGTTTGGAGAGTGCTACTACTCATTAGTGAATAGGAATTTGTGAACCCATTGAATGTGAACTTCAGTGACTGAAGTCACTGGAATGATTTACACTGATTTTAGCTCACTSTCAGACATCTGAGTTGCACACTTTCATCTCTGCCATTAATTTCTTTTGAAACTATCAGAAAGCCCTGTTCCTCTCTGTATTTTACTCATTTCTCCAATTGTCTATGCCCTAACTCCAAATCTGTCAAATCTCAGATGACAACAGAAAGATGGTCTTTAGCTCCTGTGCCCCAACGCAACACCAAGATTTCACACCTGAGTAACACAATACTATGGCTGTTTCCAGCTCCAGAGCTTTTATGCCAGGAAGAGTTTATCAGAGAATGAAGCCTGKTTACCTAGAATTTGCATCCCTTTCCTCTTCGTTTTGCTCCCCCACTAACTTCACATCCCTTGATGACACTGACCTAGACAACATAAGCCACATTTCCTTGGCAAAAAGTAAGTACACACCAGTAAAAGCAACTGACAATCAAAAGCTGATAACTACTTTGCAAAATTTATTCTAACTTTATCAAGAAAACTGAAGCAATTCTGTATCTTAGTCCTACTCTGAAACATAACTTGGGGGATTTAAGACGCATCTAATGCGTGTCTGAAATCAATGGAAAGAGAAACACCTGTAAACTTGGTGGATTTAGACTTTTACTTCTGTTTTCATGCCCAGTTTCCTAAATAAGGGATATACCCACAAATCTTTTTGGATCTGTACTTTTTAAAACAATTACATGCTTTTAAGATCCTTTACCGTAGCAGTGATTAAAACACATATTTAGCAAATTTGCTACAAAGCAGACGAGATATTCTCAATGCCAGACAGATTCTGCTCTTGATTATGACACAACATAACGTTAACTTACTATATCAAATACAACAAATCACCTCAGCATGAGGAAAGGTTCACGTTCTGAAATTCAACTGTGTTCCAAAATTTGACTGTAGAGATAGCAAGCTCCTCCTCCTGAGGAAAGAGGCAAGTTTTTCAAAAGAAATTTCATATGGAAAATAAGATCAGCAGACTAAGATAAACCTGAAGAACAACTGGGACTGCAGCTTCTTAAGGAGAGTGATGTCTTTTAACTAGGATAYCTGTGGAAAGGCATAGTAAAACACAAGGAGATCTTCTAAATGAGTAGCTTAACTAAAAGATTCATCTGAGTCAAATATGCAGATGATACTTGTTTTTAATTAATAATGGTTGCAATTAATTCTTGTAAGAGCAATTTTTACAAAGGTGCATAACCCTGATTCGATTTTGACAAAAAGGAGAGGTTGCTTCTGGTTAACATTTTGTCTTCACGTATTTTGCATTCATTGTTCCATACGTTGCTGGGAAAAGCCTGCAATCTTAGGATTTCCACAAGACTAAGACAGCAGCAAAAAGCTTCTAAAAAATTCAGAACTTCAGTCCAAAATAGCTTCCACCAAATAAAGCATAACCAGTGGTCTAGTAAGCCAAATCATTAACTGCACAGCTCCAGAGTCCAGTTCAAAGACTCAATTTGACTTTATAAAAGCAAAAGGAAATGAACTAAAACAAGCTACATATAGACTGTAACTATCACGTCTTTTTTATTAYTGGTGAAAAGGCATAATATAAAATGGCAGGATAAACTGTATTGTCGTATATACTCTGCTAAACTCTTCTGCGTGAGAAGAGAGTTGGAGGAGAAATACACGTTTAAAAGAAAAACTCTTTCTTCATAGCATCCACGTAATTTTTCCTCGTAACAAGCTTCTATTTTAAACTACTTTGATGGAGAATAAACCAATGCTGTGTCCATACAAGAAACAGCTGGCTATGAATGCGGGCACAGCAGATTGCAGAATACTGCAGGTCTCTCAAGGATTTGGAATTATGCTGGGTCCACAAGGACCCAGGGATTAGTCACATCTGTCTGGCTCTGCTTAAAATATGTTGCTGAATACTGCAGTTTTAATATGAAAGGTGACAGTTTCGGGCAACTGTTGCTTTCCTTCTTTTCATTGCAGCTAAATACAATGCACTTATGTACCACCTTGTTAAATTACTTGATCAACTGGAGGCCTCTTGGTCATGCTTTACATAATTATCGCTATGACTGCATAAAAAGGAAGGGAGAAGTCATGTTAGGTACCTCAGAAGGCAGCTGARGCTTAATGCATTCTCATTTGTGAAATAGATTGAGATAGAAAAGTGCCAGGAAAGCTGAATTAAAATTTCCAAGTGCTTGAAATTGGTCATCTGAAACTGATAATTCTATGCCTAAATAAGTAGTTTGACTTTAGAGGTGTTTCAGTAAACAGCTGTGGGTCTTCATCACCCTGAAAATCCGATAATTTATTCAGAGCTCTAAATACATTTTAGGTAGTTATCCTGAGGCATCCATCTTGGAGAACTTTGTCTCCAAAGCATGATTATGAAAACTAYGTGTTTTTTAAAAAAAGTATTTTCTTYTTCTAAGACATTCAACTAATCTGCAGTTGCCTCCTGCAAATTTTAGATTACATTTGTYTGTACTGACTTTTCTGCAGCAGATTTTTAGGACCTTTCAACCTAAAATAAGGTCTTTAGTGCATTTTATGTTGATTTTGGCCTATTTCTCATAAATTATGCTGAGACTCACTGAATAAAGATTTTTCAGACTCATGCAAGTTTGAATAATTCTGTGAAGCCTGCTTGGAAAGAAGGGAGGGTATTTTGTTTTTTGAATATTTCTCATCTGGGTCTTAATATTTAAAATTAGAAGAAATTTACTCAAATGAAAGAACGTATTTCAGCAAAACTCTGTTATGTATCATTAGAAATAAAAGTTTTAAAAAATTAAGATCCTTGCAATGTGAAAAGGCCTCTCTGTGATGTTTAACCAACACAAAGGAGCCTGAAAACAGGTAAGCGCTTGGTAGCTACAGATCAAGTGAACTCCTGCACCAGCGCTCTGCTTTGCTCAGATAGAGAATGGAATAAATTCTCTGGGTACAGAAGATTTAACCTCTGCATGTGTTTCCATCATGAAAAATCTTACATGGTTCCATTTTTTTTATGGAACGACATCAGTAAGATTTTCTATTTAATTCACCAATAAACAAAAAGATATCTATGTGTTTTTCTTAATAGCTATTGAATTTCAGTACTTTTTACAGATGAAAATAGAACTAATATACCTCGTTTGCTGTCAGTGACTACCAACGCTACGGAGACTATCAGATATTGAACACCTGTCATACTTGCATGCAGCAAATTCCACTGAAGATTACCTGAGAGATAAATGTGGTTAACATCATTTAACAGAAGCAATTCAGAGGTATTTTAGGTTGCTTATGTTATATTTATTCCTTCCCCTGCATGCTCGAGGATGCACACATTTCAGGAACTAGCTATACAAAGGGCATCCATAAAAGTAATAAGGAACATAAGTAGCCACACATTAGGTTCTGGTTCAGCTAATGACAGGTGCACAAGAGTACTTGAAAAGATGCTCCTGCCACATGGAACTATTTCTTTTCAATGACAAATGATCATCTAGTCTTTGCAAATAGAATGAAAATTTATTTCATGCRGTAGGAATGAGCATTCACAAATACTGCTTTGAGAACGTTAGAGAATGTTGAGAATGTTTCCTTTTCTAGGGACAAAGGGCTTTCTGTTTTGTTGCAATACCTTTTAAACACTATTAACTATGTATAAAAAGTCCTCACTTTTTAAACTAAATAGCTATTGCTCAAAAATGATCATAAATGGTTAATATGAAACTTTTCATCTTARTATCAAAAGTTTAATCAAAGAGTTTAATAGTACAGTCTATGGAAATAATATGACAATGATTAATAAATTCATGTTTCTCATATACATGAAGTCATTTAACATCTCAGTGCCAGAACTTCTGCTACAGCTGCGAACTGCTTGAAGCAACAGATTGAAGTAAGAGTTGTGAAAGAGGCCGCTGCTCTCTGATCTGCTCAGCCTTGACTCAAGTTCTGGCACAGGTTAGAAAAGTCTTGGGCTGCTCTAACCTACACCAGCTGGGCTCAGTTTCAAAGGGATCTTCAACCAAGAATAACTGGCATGCAGTAATGCTCTTTCCCTTCCTCCTCTGCCCCTCATAAATGCCATACGCTTCGATGGCACAAGCTGTCCATGCTGGTTTCACGCTAGTAGAGGACTTCTCAGGGTCAGTGGCACATCCAGCTGGCAAGGTTCTAGGTCTCCTACACAGCACTGCAGTGGTGCAAAGGAACACGAACAAATGAGAAAGTCTTGCCCTCTAATTTCTGGTATAAATTTCTACTACACCTCAGAATCCTTGTCTTCAGAAATTTTTCTCTTCATTACCTTATTATCCATTTTTGGCCTGGTATCTTCCTCATTACTGTCAAACCTACAAAGCTCACTAGCCCATTACTATATTGTCTCAGAGTCTATAACACATTATTAGGAACGCTCTATTATAAAATGACATACCTAATCTCTCCTGCTTCAAAGAAAGTTTTGACTATGAGAGAATTCACTTGCAGTTCAAAATTTTTGGCTATAATGGTATATAAATCCATGAAAAAACAAATGATTACGGGTAAATTCTCAGATAATCCATCGTGCAAAGAAAACAGAGTAAGAGACCATGGATTTTGGTTTGTCATTTTTTTCCAATATTGCTAGTGTACGAATTGAAAGGTATATAACATTTTAATGACTCAAGCCATTAGGAATACACAGATAAGCAGTGTGCATACAGTGAATACAGTGTTATGTTCTGTTCCATTCAAAAAACAGGTTGAATTTACTAATGTAATATCACAGTCATTAATTGTTAAATACCAAGCTGAAGTGATGCAGCAACCAAAGCCTTATCAACTATGCCAGATTCTAACACCTAGACATTGCAAGGTCTGCAGTTATGATGGACTACCTGAGTTGATAACACATGGAATTATCTAAACAACATTTGCATATTTGCGTAATTATTTCCTAAGGTTAATTAGCTCCTGCAAAGCAGCTTGCCCTTTGAGACTGCTTACTGTGACAGGTTCGCATAATTCCTGTTTCAATGCCAAATTTTCCTTTTTTTTTTTTTAAATAAAAAAAAACTAACCTGTTGCTGGAAAGTTATAGATGGGGCAGGAGCTCAAGGGGCTTTCAGATATTACTGACTTCACTGGGACAGAGAAGCTCAGACCCCATCCTAAACTTCTAATCAGTCTCCTCACCATGCACACTAGAAAAAAATCAAATTACTTTTAAGCTTGGGGTGACAGCTCTTCCCTTTTTACATCAAAATTTCTTTTTTTAATCAAGAAATTTAAGTCACTTTTTTTGCAGTAAGAAGTGAAATACATACACAGAGAAACACACCATACAACTAAATAGCTTTTTAACAATCTACCTGAAGATGGTTTCTATAACTACCTTTTATCACAGCAAAACAAACTCTCTTTCCTGCTCCACGAGCTGTAAACAAGTATGGTACATGTGTTAAACACAGGAGAACAGAACTGCACACTAGCTCAGAAGCAGAGTTATATGGAAGGCGCAGATCTCCCGTTTCCAGTTGTTCATTGTAAATGTTAGAGAGTGATCCCTCCCTACAGGCAGGACCATTTAATTTGTGTACAGTTCTTCCTATTGCTTCAGTAAGATCTGGGACAGATCAACTTACRCAAAGAACAAATTCCCCCAGGTCTTCTTAAGATCATTAAATAAAAAAAATAGTATGTAACAATATAAAAATACAATCCAGAAAAGTAGCACTTTTTCATTAAAAAATCCAGGATGAAATAGTGTTTTCAGTGGAGACTAGTTAACACTGACATTTTCTGTACAAAAAACTGCTCTGCACCTTTAAAAGAAAATCAGATGTTTAGAAGTCTGAAATGAATAGCTAAGGGATACAGTCTGTTCCCTACCGGTATATGATCCTTCACAGTCTGACTCACAGCAGCATCACATTTTGCAGCACCCTTATGTAATGAACCCCCCTAAAACTTAGAGGCTTTCCCTGGAAACATTCTTTGACTAGAAAGCAAGATTTGAAAAACAAGTTTATATCTACACACATATATTCAAACCGTAATGCAAGGGTGGAAATGTTGAAGACAAATGAAAGGGGAAGACTTGAATCCATGTTACTGCTGAGGTAGGATTTTTGATGTTCTGATCTAATTAAGTACCCAATAAGTCAGGGTGAACTCTGCCATTCACTTGAATACCAGCAGAGTTAAAAACAACTTTTCAGTCCTTTCAAAAACCCACCAACCCACAGTTAAGCATTTCAAGTTTGCCATCACTAAGAATCCCTGCTTTTTCCTGTCTTCATATTCTCGCTCACAGTTCTTGTGTTCCTCTTTATATCCCCACATCACTGCACTCCCTTTTTCTCTGTGCTTGCATCTATACTTTACTCCTCTTTAAGCTTTAACCTTTCTGTCCTTTCACAACTGTCAGATTCAAGAAGGTGAAACCAAGTCTTCTTTGCTCCTTCTACAGCACCATCTCCTGCTTTGGTGTAGCCCTTTTTCTAACCATTGTCCTCTTTTTTTTACCCTGAATAGCAAGTCCCCTTACAAGTACTAAACTATGCTTATCAYCAACTGTATTTTTTCCTCGCTCCTTTTACAAATAATTGCCTTATATAAAACAATAACTGTTTATTATTTTTGTTATGGTTGCCACCCACTGATGGCTAATGAACAAGAATTGACCTCCAACAATTAAATGCCCTATCCTTTCAGTAAATAAGATTCTCTCCCTAATACACTGTGGCACGAAATGCGCAATGAAACCAATCGCACACAGTCTACCCAGAGTCATGCAGTAAGTCAGAATCCGATCACCAGAGGAAGGAGATGACAGCAGYCATCTCACAGCCTCACCACAAAGAGGTCTCTAGAAAGACCCTCTAGAGAAGGTTTTCTCTAAAGAGAAAGTGGTGAGGCTATATATCCAAGAAAGATCCTCAACCATGGAAGCACTTCAGTTTTCTGACATTAAAAAAATTAAAACAYCTCCAAAGCCTCAAGCAGCACAAGGTCTAAGAGACTGCAAAAGAATGACAGTTGTGACAGAAGCTGAAAACTGGCCAACATGTGATTTTTTTTTCTGAAGATGCAAGCTACAGTCTTATAACAAAAGAGGGGGGAAGTAAGACAAGGACAGAGCCTGAGAATAGGTAGAAGAGGTAAGAAGGATCCCTTATTACTATCTTTCTGCAGCATGAGGACCTGAAGACAAGACTTTAAAGTGTCCAGCTCAGGCCACTTAACAAAATGTTAACTCTAAAAGAGAACTTCTAGTGCATTTAGGAAGTATCCTATCTTCCTGAAATTCTTTTAAAGCAACTGGTTGCCAAACCAAAATTATTTTTTGAATTATTTTCTGAAATATCTTTTTAAAGAACTAATTGAGAAAGTCCTTGTTACAGATATTTCAGAATTCCTTCCCTCCTCGGCCCTAAAGGTGATCTAGAAATAAAGAAGAAATTGCACTTACATGGAATATAATTTCAGTTTACTTACAGAATAGCTATCACTAGTCTGTATGCTACATATATGAAGATAYACATATGTGAATATGGATTAGCACTTGTAGAACTCCGGAATAAATGGATTTTCAGGAAGAACAGCAATTGTACCAGCTGTGTCATGGGGCTAGTCCAGGTATACGAAACAAGATGAAAGAAGGCTGCAGAAGAAAGATGATGAAGGTAACAAAGTCAAGGTAGTTTTAGTGGCAAAGCAAACAGGACTGGAGGAAAAAAACACAACAGCAAAAGTGAAGGTGGAAACAAATTTGTAACAAATCTTAAATCTGACAACATACATCTAAAATTTAGTATAGTAGATGCCGCTGGTAGCATTCAGAGAAAAGAATCAAGACGACTGAACACTGAGTCAAGACAGTCACGTTGGTTGCTAYACCTTGAGTTGAGTGGAATGGAGACTACATGAGAGAAAAGGCCAGAAAAAGGAAGATAAAAAAAAATGTAAACAACCAATAGTTTGGCCTTGAAAGTCTGAATGGATGACAAATTTAATTTCTCTCTTCTATGGGCTCTCTACAGATTTTATTTGCATATTTTGCTACATGAAAACAAAACAAAACAAAAAAGAACAGCAGGATTTGATCAGCTATGCATGTGGCAGACTAGGTTCATGGTAACCAAAGTCTGTTGCAGCTCTGTGCAAACATAGAACTGAATTTGCAAAAATTCAACACTAAAACAATGTAAATTTAATGTTTACGAACAATGTTATTTATTATTCAACAACTGTGTTCACACGCATTCAGACACAGTCACGTTGTATTTTCCCTTAGCAGAGATTAAACCAAGGGCCTTTGGGTGTAAAAATGTAAGCTTCTTCCACTTATCTCATAGGAATAACTGGGAAAACAAGATGACTACATTATCTTTTTAAGGGTAACCTCTAAGAAGGGAGCAAGATATATACTTTGGCAGTAACAGCTGCTTTTGAGACAAAAGTAGATACCAGGTATCACAATAGCTAAGTTTGGCAAAGTGCAATATAATAAATAGCACAGCCAAGTTTGTTACTTGGCACATACTTTCTGAAAGCAGTATGGAAAAGTGACTTAAAGTTGGGTTTTTCGTATCACAGACCTCAGTCTTATTCCTGGTTCTGTGTGAGGTGATTCTGTGTAATTTCTTGAATGTTTTGTTTGTGAAGTGGGCCAGTAATGGAARTGTTCCCAATATTGCTTACAAAACCTTAATAAAAAAAGCTGTTATGCGTACACAGTCAGAAGCAGAAAGGAAGACTTGAAATCTTAGGCACTGCAGTTAAATACGCATTCTATTAAGTTATAGACTGGTCCCACTTCCAAAATGTCTGACAATTCATCAGCAAGGCAGACAATCTTGACAGACCTGCTAAACAAGTAAGCATTGCGYGAAATGTGTAATACTTGGCATATCTAATAGCCAAATAAAAACGTAAAACAAGAATGTATTTGGCAGACCGAGAAACTATTTAAATTGTCACCATCCATGGAACAATGATGAAGAGACAGCAAGTTTCACCTAATTCAAGACTGAAGAACATCTATAGCCCAGTCTTCCCGACTCCAAAAGGTGTCTGGGAAAGGCATCAGATAAACAGGAAATCTATTGTTTAAGAGACAAAGGGAAAGCAAGATTATTTTAACCATGAACAACTATACATTTATATGGAGAGACACAACAAAAATCTTTTTTTCAAAACAAAATGATATATAGCAGTAGAGTGGAAAATGGATGTGTCCTTAGGTTTCCAGGAGTTGGAGAGTTCACTGGATGAATCACAGATTACGTTCCAAAACTGTCTACCTTTTATTTCCTATCAAAATGTCAAGATTCACTCTACTGTAAATATAACTCCCCCAAAGGCTTCAGTGAGTAGCAATGTTTTACTTCAAATAAAGAAGYCTGCATGTGTGTGTTCCATCCTAATGCGTCTATGAGCCCACATGTTACACCCTTGCTTCTACAGTTCATACATAATATTGGCAATCAGCAACAAACTGACTGAGCAGAAACTGGATTTTAGTTCCTATCTTTGCCAACATCAGCAGTTAACTTATTTTTTAACATTTCATATTTGGCCCCTCCYCTAGAACCTTAGGGCCCATGTTCTCCCCAATTCCCACCACAATTACAATCCAGCACTACTTCAGATTGTGTCCCACTTTTCCCACTTCAGACATAAGCTGGGCTTTCCCTAGTGATGGTGGTCAGGAAATAAAAATTCAGAGTTATGCTATATATATGTGAGAACGAAGGGAACTTGGATTCTAATCTCCCTTTGGGCAGTACGAGGGAGTTACTTTTCCCCTTTATATCCAGCCCTATTGCACACAAGAAATAGAATGAAGCAACTGATTTTGAGCCAGAAAAGAGAGTTTTCCTCAGCTAGGAGCTCAGCTAATATAGTTTCTGATCAATAACTTAGAGCTTCTTCTGAATTAAAAACAAAAATAAAAAAAAACAAACGAAGAAAAACCTCTCTCCTCTCTTTTCTCAGGACTTTTCCAGAGTGCCTGTACCACCTCTGCATGGTGAGTAACAAACGAAACCTGGAATTCAAAACCCCCTCTCCACCCTCGAAGCCACAGGACCTGCCTCCAGTCCTAATTCATAACATCTCAACAGGCCAACAACGGCTTGAAATTATGGAAGGAAATTGTCAGTGCCTACCGCTGCTATTCACAGAGGTGCCAATGGTCTCAGCTGCAGTAATGCCTCACTGACCTAACAATATACTTCGGTGCTGGCAAGCGCAGATCCTYGTTAGGAGGCCCTTGGACCGTCGCCACGCCAGGACCTCTCAGATGCTGCRAGAAGATGCGCGTGTTTAGAAAGTTCTCACCACAGGCAAAATGTCTTAGCTTTGCATTTAAACAAAATACAGAACACTGCAAGTGGAGCTCAAGTTCTGTGCAAAAATAAACAAACAAAAAGCCTTCTACAAAGAGCTCCTTGATGCTCTGCTGCTGATTGGGAGTAAAGAATCTTAATGCCTCTTGCAGAGAAATGGTAACATTTTGCTTGTGACATGGGAATACAAGATATGCCACAAAGGAGCAGATCTGCAATCCATCTCCTTCCCRTATCTCTATCAGCGGCCAAACTTAATGCTTCGAAACTGCTTACAATAAACTCTGCAATCTGTGCAATGTGATACAGCAGCCGTTGTAATAACTGAAGGGCAAGCAAGAGATCCCTTCCAAATCCTGCAGGTGATCAGCTTACACCCTGAAGCTTGAGTGCTGGTATTTCTTATAACTCCCTCATCTAGCTAATGAAGYAGCAAATGGTATTCGTGCTGTTAAATCTGCAGTGATTCCAGACAACAAAGACTCTCTTACTCTTTCTATATTGTGAATATTTTCTGTTCTAACATCATTCTGTTCAATTTTTTTGAATAGTCTCTCTTTATCTTTTTATTCTGAAATTCAGGGATTGAAAAATTTTCCCCATGCTCTTGAAAACTTGAAGGGGCTTGCTGTTTATAAAATAATAACCAGATCTCAGGCTAAATTAATTAAATCTTACATGTTATTACAGCCACATCTCCCTGGTTAAAGTATCTGCTTGTCAGCCATATTAAGACAACTTTGTCAGCCTGTTATCCCAGTTTGGACTTTCCTGTTATTACTTCTGCTAGAGTCTGTGGCTGCACGTACTGTCATCACCACCCAACTGTCTTCTAGTAAAGTGCAGGAAAGGAGGCAGAAAAGAATTAAAAAACAGTGATAATCTGTTTCTTGGGGGCTCTGAATTGTCATTTCCAGGAAAAGTTTGTTTGATTTTTTTTTTTTTTTTTTTTTTAAGAATCTGTTTGGGACTACAGTTAGGGTCTCCACAAATTGATAAATGACCTTTTTAATTTTTTAAAATGATCCTTCGTTCTTTATCAAGCCGGAGCACAGACAGTTAAACAAGCCTTTCTTYACAACAGCTCTTGTCCCTAATAGTGTAGTATCTTTTTTTGTTTATTCTGTTTCCAGAYTGACAGACATGCTAAAAGTTACCTAAGCTGATTATTTTATTGTTAAGACAGAGATGTGTATACAAAATATGACTTTTTTTTTTTAATAGTTTAGGGACAAGAACATGCTGACTCACAGAGAGGAAAAAGGTGCAAGAGAAGAGAATAGGAGGAAGGAGGGAAATGAATCAACGGAAGTTTTACTCAAAAAAAAATGTTTTCCCTTTTAGCAGTCTGACAGACTTCTGCTTACTTGCTCTTTGGTATTTTTCCCCTTTTTTATATCATCTACAAGGTTTCAGGTGAAYGAACTGAGAATCTGAAGCAGCATCTTTCTTGCTGGCAAACAGCTTGAAAATTCTGTAAGGAGAAACATGGCAGACCCAWGGTATAACAGCAATTCCTCAGAACAGCTCTACCAACCCACTTCATAACACGGCTTTTGATAAATACCTATGCAGTTAACACGAGAACCCCTGTGCCATGACTCGCTGAGAATGTTATCTACCAAMCGGTATGCATGGACTTACGTATTTGGTGTAATTTAAGGAACTGCAGCAATTAGGCAAATGAGAYCCCAAGAGATAAAAATTCCAAAATCCTAAGGCAGCTGAATTTCAATACAATACTGTTTGGAAGTATTCTTGCATTTTTCATGCATCTGTCCAAAATCTCTTTACTTACTTTTTTTCCTTTCCAAACTGCTTTGTCCCAGCAGTTGAGATTCTGCCCACAATATATTTCTGTCTGACATAATGTACATTACCAAGGATGGCCTTTTATGTGACCGAGCTATTTGAACAAAAGAACATTTCTAAAACAGACAACCAGGTTCTATACTCACAGCTGTCTTCCTTACCAGTCAAGTTTCTGGCAATTAGTAGATTAATTGTGGGGATAAGTAAATAAAAATGAAAACAATACTTTTACAAGAAGAATTATCTTCATAAAACAAAAAGGGAGACCATGCTAGTTGTTTTAATGATAATATTTTTCTAAATATTAAAAAGAATTTCTTTTGAAATGAATGCATGTGAAACACTCAAAAACTCCTAATAGAAGTCATGCAAAAGTGTTATTTTTCTATTTCCTAAAGTACTTGAAAAGTATTTTACTTTCCAGTTCTTTCAATCTGTTTATATGTTGTAATGAGAAACAGACATTTTTTAACCATGCTATTGCAAGAAAAATAGCATTTTGGCCAAGAAAAATGCAGATTTCCCCACTACAGGAAACAATGAATCTAACAAACTTCAACACATTTAAGTAAAATATCAACTTAGTATTTTCATTTACAGTTTTGGTTTGAGAACAAAGCCAGGCTGCAAAGTCTCCGTTACGCAGTTTGTATCTGTTACATGAGTTAAACTAAATAGAATGGCTTCGTTCTGTATTTTTCTTTTTGTTATTTTTGTCTCTATTTATTACATACACGCAGATGTGGTTATTTAAATGAAACAAAGATATAATATGCTCAAAAGTAAGAGCTTTGGTGCTTTAAGCACTCTGATATACTATTTGTTTAATGTACAGTTATAAAGATTTTCTAAAGTGCCTTAAAATATACTATTAGCCTACTATAATTAATTGTATTTGAAGTAACTGCCATTGGCTTACAACATAATTATCCAAACKAATAACAGACACAACCCCAAATCTCAGATTCATGTTTTCCATTGTTTTTTGTTTCAATAATGAAACCCAGAACTCAGAGTTGTAAAAAGTTGAATGTTGGCTTATTCATGCCTCACTTCTACTTCTGAATTTTACTTACAGGCCCACCTCCATTATTTTTGTTTCCTAACATTGTATGTTAGGAAATGATCTTTAAACCTACTGAACCTCAGAACAACCATATGACTTATTTTGCTTACAACTTGAACTCTGTGACTCCTTCACGCTGACCAATTTATTAAAGTAAATAATTTGCTGAGATTAGTGAGGGTGTTGGCATTATAGCAACAGTGTATCATAGAAAACTAAGATCATTAGACACTACCAATTTTTCTTATAACGTAGTGTCACTTTTTAACAACTCAAAACATCCAACTACATAACAGACAGCTTGGCTGTATTTTAAATTAGCACAAATGCTAAAGCCAGGAAATGTAATTCTCAGGATATCAGAACAAAAGGTTCAGAGAAAAAGAATTCTTATATAGTATAAGATTATCAGGACTAGACTGTCACACTGTGACCTTGCTGGCGTCTAGCTAATCTGACAATATTTGGCAGAGCATTGTTTCAAATCAATAACTAATTAACAAAGTACAAAAGAAGTTGTACTGTTTTTTGAGACTCCTTGTTAAAAATGGCTTTTGGTTGCACATGGGCAGAAAGGTCGCTTTTATGACATCTTCACGAGTCTTTCAACATCTTGCCACTGTCAGATTAAATTACTTTTAGCAATTAATTGTCATAAGTTAAAACAGAAGCACATTTGTTACAGCAGGTTGTCATAATGACATGGTGAGGAGTTGTTTTGATATGAATTTCTTCCACTGACCCTCTATCATATCTTAATTTTTTTGGTTGACCTAACTGGAAAATTGGGAGCAATTTTCTAACTCAGGCAGCACAGGCCAGACGTTGGGGGTCTTATTGAGATTACATACTGAACAATAATTGAAAAGAAATCCCAGAGATAACTGATGATCTTGAGAATACCATGTATTTTTTAAAGATTATGAAATCTACCAAGTTGCAAGGTGGAATAACAAAAATCAACCCTCAAAAAACTGCAAAATGTAGCTAGTGTTACTGTTAAAAATTGTCTGTGATGCCATTTTAATCCTTTAGTAACCAACCCTATTTATTTGACATGCATCTTAGCATAAGGATTAAGATCTAGCAGATCTAGCTAGTATTCAGATAGTAGATTTGAAGAGTAGTTTCTGAAACCTGTATGCATTCAAAACTCACAACTTAGTTTTGGAGGTTTGGACCTGATTGTGCTTTAATAAAAAAATAATTTTACCCTTTAAGTTCTTTTTGTTAAACTTCTCTTTACTGTGATATATACATAACTGCCCCCATTATAGATAAATCTTCCAGTATTTAAAAATATGCTCCGTGTTTATACTAGTTGTATACTAGTGTATACTATCATACACTAGGGCAAAATTCAATAGACAAAAATCCTAACCAAAAACTTGTACTTATTTAATAAATGTTAAATCTCATTTCCTTTATTTGACCATTCTACCCCATTACCAGTCTCAAAAAAAAAAAAAAAAGGGGGGGGGGGGAGAAAAAAAAAGTCAGTTCACCACAATCAGTGCTGGTGTGAACCCAATAAAGCTCATCTTTAAAACAWGCAAGCATTATAGAGGGAGCACCTTCTTCTGCTCAACATCACAGGTCATTCTTCTGTGAGGTTTTTTTTACACCGTAGTATTTTAGGAGGAGAAAGAAAACTTTTAGTGATTAGCAAAAGCAACATGTAGATTGTATCCATAATTTCAGTCTTTATCACATATTTAAATCTTGTATGTGATACAAGACACAAGATACA
The DNA here is from genome assembly GCF_003343005.1 of Rhea americana. Taxonomy (NCBI): domain Eukaryota; kingdom Metazoa; phylum Chordata; class Aves; order Rheiformes; family Rheidae; genus Rhea; species Rhea americana. The sequence continues at coordinate 164,051 of NW_028185628.1, forward strand.
ACCACATATCATTATAATTTTGARTATCCAGGCCTTAATAACTGTACACAAACAGAAGAGCTTCTACCATTGCAATTATCAGAGAAGTCAGTCGGGCCACCAGGAACTAAGMAGATAACATAAGGTTCCTGTGAAAAAATGCCAAAGAATTTCCTTAATTCTAATAAGAAATTCAAATATATTTTTTGTTGTGTTTGCAGGTAATGTGTAAACACTATGTAGAGCCTACAGCTTACTCAATATTAAGTCTTGAAAAGTGTTCATCCAATTAGTACTTCTCATGACATAATTTAGAAAGTAACACCCCTGTGCTTTGAAGAGACTGTAAAGCCACAGTGAAGCCAGCAATGTACTAATTAAAGTACATAATAGAAATGTTAATCAAGACCTTAAGGAAAAGGCTGCAAGGAAATAACATAATCCCCACATTGCCATGTAATGCCCCAACGCCCAGTCATAGGGAATGAAGATAAACAGGAAAAGAGAAGGCAGATTCATTCTGCCCTGCACTACAGGAGAAGCAGGCTGCACAGAATAGCAGAGCTGGCTCCTGGAGCCACCTTTCATGCCGCAAGTAGCTGCCCTGCAAGTCCAACAGTTCTCTGGGTTGGTTAGCCCTGGATACCTTGCAGAGGATAATCAGCCAGGCCTGCAGGCTAACCAAGAACTTGGAATAGTCTGGACAGACCTTACAGCTAACAACTGTTGAAGAGCGTTTAACAAAGAACACTGCGCTATTTTTGTAGTTTAGCTCTGTCGGTGCAAATATGTTTCTCTTTAAGTATATTTTCAATCTTAAACCTTGTTCAGTAATAAAGCTGACAGTAAACGATAAGGATATCTGTCACCTATTGGATGTCTGGGAAATCCTCCAAACCGTGATCATATTTGCAATGCCAGATACCCCAGTACAATGCCAGAACACCCAATATTGTTCCTCCATTAAGCAGCACAGAATAGTTTTGGAGCTGATGATGCAGGTGCCTGCATGAACAGACTTCTTCCAATAACTTGCATTCACAAGAAGCTGTCAGGCACGCAGTGGGACAAGAGAACCCTAACAAATTTGTAAACCTTTATAAACATGGGCATAGGCTTAAGTGATGAAGAGAAACTCTGGGGGCCTGTCCAAGGGTTTTAAGGCAACTTGTAATTAAAGCATTGGTGTGCAGTCGAGGTAGAGATTTCRTTTTCACTTTGAAATTGACAGTGCAGACAAAATCTTTTAAGAACTGTGTTCATAGTCTTAGTTAAGCTGCTGTTCACCAATGCTTTTAATGTAGCCTTTTTAATTCTGCCATGCCTATCCTCTTCTAAATAAACATTTGGCAAATAATCAGTCTGACTGTCACAGGGTATTTTTTGTGTTCCAGAAACTTAAGAACTGCCTTGTAGTTTAAAATGAAGTTTGCAAACTCAGATTAACAAGATAGACAAAATCCTTTTTTTGCCGAAGAAGTAACAAAGAAGAGGGAGTAAGAAGGACATGGGCAGTACTTTTATCCTTCCCATCATGTAAAAATGGGCATGCTAGTAAAAGTCTAGAAAACATCTGGGGAAAAAAAATCTTATTGCTGTACTGCTCTTAGCTCTTTAAGCAAATTTAAGCATCTGATCTGCTAAGAATTCATCTTTCCTAAGGAAATCCTGAAAGTTCTGCTCAATATGCCCATGTTAAAAATGCCAAATAGCATCACTGTCTGGAGGGGTTTTTTGGTCTTAGTCACCTGAGCCTACTCCTCAAAAGAGGATGACCAACCACAATGTTACTAGTGCCAAATATTCTGAAATAGGTCAATTCACCACCCTTGGCAATGTCCACATCACTTGTGYCCAACTTGAATCCTACTTTGAAGACTGAAGTGGACCTCAGCAATACAGAGCCACGTACGTCAGAACAGACCTCTGGAAGTCATCTGGCACAACGAGCAAGCTGGCTCAAAGCAATGCCAGCCAGGACAGGTTGTAAGCACTGTGCCTGGTACTTTTAATCAAAACAAAAAAGACAGAGCTCTATAGTTTCAGCATCACGGAGCCATAAAAACATATGTTGTGTAAATTCCCTCAACCTGAACTGCCTGGTAGAGTATTGCATCTAAGATAAAGCAACTCCGCATACACTCCAGAGAGGTCCTGCAGATGACCACTGAGGACATGTACTCATTTACAGTATTTTCATGCCACAACTTTTTCTTGTCAACTTTTGGATGGTCTGTGGCCCCTCAGCAGAATTGAGGCAGTGGTCACCTTTTGCAGTGGTAGTCTTTCCTGGTTCTAAGAGACCCAAATTTCATCCACTCACTTTATCTTCAGGTAGAAAAATACATTATTTCATAATGTTGTTAGAACACTACATTATGGCTACATTACCATAATATTAACAGAATAATAACAGTATCTAAAATTCCACTCCGGTGACAATATTCTATCTAGTGCACATGAGGATAAAAATCCACTAACGATCAACCAAACTCTACCAGTTGCTGAGGCAGTTCAAAATAGAAAGGGAGAGGAAAAGGTAGAAGAAGATAATGAACAACAATCACCAATAATAGAAAGGTTTTTAAGATGCCTTTCTAGAAGTGGATATCATGATCAGATCAGATTCTGTTATTTTAAGATCCATCAGAGCAATAACTCAATTGCCCACTTAAGACATAGCAGTAAGATCCTTAAACAGCAAGCAATGTCYGAAAACTTGACAGATCTCAATGAGGAGGAATTTATATATGGCCAAGGTCTTCACTGTTAAGGATTTAAAAATAAGCAGCAGACATTAAACATAAGCCTACCCTTCTTTGGCAGCCAGTGTGAAGGACACATGATGAATAACATGATCCTGTCATCAGATGTGTGTGTTCATTTTTCAAATAACAGAAAAGCCCTTCCGAGAAATAAAGGGCAGTATCCAAGGCTCAGAGAAGCGTACTGCAAGATGGAATGTAAAAGGGCACGGACTTACCAAAGGATAAGGCCACAAAGTTAATTGCAGAACCTAGAAAACAGATTTCTAAAGTATTTCTGTGGTCTAAGCTATATTAAATGTCTTCATCATTACTTAATTCACAAAATCGGAAAGAATTTCTCAGCAAACCAGACCACTAAAAATATATATATATTCTTAACAATATCTACATGCAATTATTAAGATTTCTGTTTTACTAAGTTGAGAACAGAGTAGCTGTGGCACAGTTGAGTGACACAGTCCATTGCCCATTTTACTAGGGTATAATCTGAACTTGCAAGATCAATGAAATCAGATTATTCAGTTACACAGCAGGTGGAAAAGATAGGAGATACTAATGAAAAAACATTGTGGAAGGAAGCACTAGTTTCTAAAGAACAAATATGTTACATATGCTTACAGAGTGCCAGGCATATTGTCTGACTAACTACTTTTTTAATTACTTGCTCTACTATATGACTGGATCTACTGATTAAATCTTTGCTTTTGATAACAGGAAATGTTCCTGTTGTCTATATCCTACGTTTGCAAACGTTATCTCAGACAGCATGTCCTTTAGAGCTTGTAGGACTCTGAACACTCAAGCATGTGTAGGCTTGTTGAACTTTCACGTAGACTGTGTGCACGTGTGTGCTCGCGTGTGCAGGGGGAACTGCATAGAAATGGTCACAGCCTTCAAAATGCCTGGGGCTTCACAGACGGCTACTTTAGCTACTTTAGCTGAGGTTGGGAATTCAGAAGCTTTACGAAGACAACTTTTCTCAAGCAGACCCCTTGCTACAAGTTCTGTTGGTAAGCTACCACGTACCCTCCTGTTACAGWCCTACTTGCTTTCCCCTACTAACAAGGTCGCTCCTGTATTTTCTCCTAAGTTTCAGGCCACCAAGTGCGAAAATAATTGCAAAAAATATTTGTAACTCACACTGTGTTACAGGTATTTTATTAAGGCCTGACTAAAATTAAGAGATATTACAAAATACGTAAATTGTAAAGTAAATCTTTTAGGACAGCACAACTCTTCCATTTATTCCTAATAAAATGGGGAGATGACAAAAACAGAACTAATATTTTTGCTTTAGCAATCCAAACAGTAGTCTATTAAATAACTAAACTGCTATAAAAATTGACACGTCTATATAAACTGCAAGTTATTGCAGCACATTCTGATAGTGAGCTGAGAATCATTCTTGTGATGCTATATATCAACAGAATAGAAAGTGGAGCCCATTTTATCTTGATGCACAATTCCCATGCCCAAATGATAATGACTTGTTCTGCTTACCAGTTATAAAAGCATGCTTAGCTCTGTAAAAGGCTACAGATGAAGAGACCTCCTCTGCTTCCTGAAGAACCTACTTAGTATGGTTGTGATGTTTTTCTTGTTCCATGCTTTTGCCAAAAGTACCAAACTAGAAGCTCCCAAACTGTTTTAAAAAAGCCTAGAAAAACCTTAGGCTCTTAAACATACATAATTCTCAGTAACCCTGTGTGGAACTCAGTCTTACTTTTTTCAGTAGTTTCATTCCCAGCAGTGCCATCTATTGGGAAAACTCTCTAAAATAATTCAAATATTATTTGATTATAAAGAAAATAAATCTCATTGTGTATTGACTAATTCAGCCTTGCAAGTACTGATCAGAAATACACAGAAAGAGAATGAGAACTGCTAAATTTTAAAGTCTAGAACAGTATCCAAACATCCAAACAATTCAGGAAAGAGGACCTATTCCTCACACTACAAGGCACAAAAGTCACAAAATGCTTTTGAGCAATTTAGCATTTTAAACAAGGAGAAAAAATGGAGATAACAAGGATTCAACTGAGAGTGCAGAATGCGAAGATTATTCAAAATTTAAAGAAGTGGTGGCTGTAGATATTGTAATATCTTAAGAAGTACTTCTGTCTTGACATTGTGAAAAAGAAGCTGAAGTTAGTAAAATGTATTTCTCATGGCATGTTGATCAGCTATGGTGTTCACGAGGGCACAGCAAGAACTGAGTTCATGACATGAGCTCATGATGAAGCATATTTRTTTGCCTGTAAAGGGACCACAATAAACTGATTAAAAAGATAAACTTTGTTCTCAAGAGGCAAGTAATTCGAAATAGTAGAATTAATTACTCACACAGTAAGTACATTCACAAAAAGTAAGGATTTAGTAAAATCCTTCACTCAAGAGGATTTTAAAATACAACAAACAAAAAGGCTATAATAATTATTTTTTTCAAATTTTAAGTCACACACCAATTGCAGGGCAGATTATTCCAGAGTCCTCCATGTCATGGTTTCTTCTACTATTTCCAGCACATCTGACAGTGGTTACTGCTGTAGACTGCCAAGCAAACTACCAGGGAACTACCAGTCAGGTAGTCATCTAACCTCCAAAATCTAGAATTTGCTATTCATATTTTTCCTGTATTTTCACTTTGTTCTCCGTAGCAAATCAGGCAAAAACGACATCCCTGAATGTACTGTATCCTGTGTCCCAGTTCCCTGGCTGCTGACATTCATTTCCTAGGTCTCTACAAATGTTGTTTTCCTGACCTCCATGCATCAGGGTAGAGCTCATATATCCTATTCAATATCCATAAATATTTTTAGAAGGAAGGAGTGGAGGGGATATTCCATTAAAAAAAATATTTTGCAACAGTATCACTCATATCTAAGAGATACTAAATAAATTTATCACATAAAAATTAATTCCCATGTAGGCATGTAGAACTCTCATTRTATGAAGGTCTCTCTGGCTAAAAGRTACTCAAGAAAAGAAACATTTTGCAAAAAGGGTATATATTACCACTTGACCTMCTGCCAATGTTTATTTTGCTGTTTTTCCAAACACACTCAAATCTAGTATCAAAATATGCAATAACTGTGTACAGTAAGTTAGAAATTATTATTCTTGTTTTGGGTATTAGTTAAAGGTACATCCTTTGATTCTATTTGATAAATGATAAAGGACACTTACACAGACCAATCTGCACCGGCAGGAGGATGGCCTGCATGACCTACTCGGTCTTTTCAGTCCTGCTATAGCTCCACAATCAAGATAGGCAGTATCTGAGTGTAAGTTTGAATAATTCTATTCACCCTTGTCTTCAACAAGTAGGTCTGCCTTCTGCTGAGCTAGTTTGCTTTACCATCAGCTCACTAACTGCCCAGGTTTACTAAGCCTGCATCTTGCCTGAAAGGAAGGATGACTTGGATGACCTGTAAGAGAAGCTCTTTTTCCGAACAACAGGAGTACTACCGAACTCACGGTGGGAGGAGAGATGCAAGCTGATTCTTTCTTTTGGAAACTCATACAGCTTGCCTCACTTCTGGGAGCTGGATCTAACAACACACATTTTGTCGACATCATATAATGAAAGACACAAAAGCTAGATGGCCCCAATTTATTCCTTCTCTGTGATTAAACTAGATTTGTGAAATGCAGAACAAAGAAAGGGTAAGGCAGAATGTCCAGCCAGTGGTGCTCTGGAAGAGATGCAAAATCTGCCTTTGGTGATTATCTGCTTTTCTGTTTCTTGCTTGCTTAAGGAAAAGGTAACACATAGAACCATTCTATGACAYATTACATAAAGGTAAAGCACACTAWAAGAAGTATCTACCAACTCAGGATTTCTAAAAATACCTAGTATAACTGCACATGCTAAATAGCTAAATCATACTATATTTTAAACCCTACATACTCCAGCTATTTAATATAAAGGTGTCTGTTCATTGCAGTGACTACAGAAGGAAATGTTATAATTATTTTTTTCCTGATGAATAGAAGTTATTATAGGAGTTTAAACTTATTTGACACTCTTGGAATGACTCAGGGGTGTCACTGTTGATGCCCAGTGCTATTTTAGATGCCTTACAGTATTACATTTGGCTTCCAGCTGCTGGGCCAGTGGGATGCGGGCCTCCTGCAGGTCCTGTAACACATCTGCCAGATCACCTGCAGTGGCAGGTGTCCTAAATACCCCAGGGCACCTAAAATATCACTAGACATTTATGCCCCAGCACTTGAATTGCAGTCTGTTTGTTTCTTTGGTTCTAACTCTGAAAGTCTAATGGGATGTGGGGGAAAGAAAATGAAAACCATGGAAGTTTCCAAGCACTTCTAAGTTTTCCATTGTCAGGATGATTCCTCTGTTGCTTAGAAGTAAAAGAACTCACAAAACCAGAAAGAAATAATGAGCTTTCAAATATAAATATGAACAAACTAATATCATAGGCTATTTCAGCTTTATCGGTAAAGCAGAACAGAAATTAACACTTTATAATAGGGAAGAAAAGCYCTTATCATATACACATTGGAACGAAACTTTGGATACTTGAGTTCCTATTCTCAGTTCTGCCACAGATTTTTTCTGAACCTGAGCATGTCCCTTAATCTCTTGGGAGCTGTTAGTTTAGCGCTTATCATTTTGTCTCTTCTGGTGCAATAAAGGGCTTATTAGTTTGGGCTCAGCAGCACACTCATGTAGTCGCGCAGGTTTTGGATCAGAGCAGGCTCACTCCTTGCCAAGTCACAGTGCAGGTAAAGGGAGCCTGCATCTGTCCAAGAACGACCACGCAGCCCACCCCGAGGTAGCTAGCTGGAAGCGAGGCTACTCCGTTCAGGAAAAGGCTCAATCTTCAGAACGAAATCTGCTGCATTTAAAGGTCAGCAGGCACAAGCGGACACTCTGCCGTGACCTTAAGGCAGGCGATGCCTTGTGGCATTCTTACAGAACAATAAGCAGAAATGGCACAACCGTGCTTACGCTCTTGCCAGGATTTCCTGCCCACCAGCAGTTACTAAATATTTAACCTTGCATTAATAAACTTGCTTGTTACCACTTTTCTCTAAATACTGGTAGGATTAACCTGATACATCCATTTTTAGTAAAATGCGTTAAATAGTTGCACATGATCTTTTCTATTTAATCTCTCACGAAAAGTGAGAAAAATTATTTATGAAAAAATAAGTACTATCCAAAATTAATTTAATTCCATTGATAGGCTACTAGTATAAAGAGCACTGTTGTAAGTTGTACTATAGTAGAAATAAAATTTGCAATAAAAATGACCTTTATTAAACAGCTAATCTTAGTGAAAAAAACTGACAAATTCCCAGGAACAGGCGTAGCAAAAGCTTATCCCTCTTGTCCAGAAAACTTGACCCCATCGATCGGTCTGATAAAAGATATTACTTCTTCCTGTAATGCTTGCCTTTAACTCCTCTGGCAACGATGACATTATTACAAATTACTATTATTATAACTGATTTATACTTTTTCTTTAATAACATTTCAGGATCCATTCAGTATACATGTTTAAGTGGTGCATGCTATTTAGAAGGGGACAAACACTGATTTACATTTTTAAGTGTCTTGTAACATAGAGAAGACACTGTCAATGTGAGAATCTGTAGGAAGTGGGAGATGGCTTGGAGGATGGAGAGACTAATCATGTCACTTTTAAGCCTGTATGATCTGTTGCCATAGAAAAAGGCTAGAGAACAGCAAATTTTGACTTTAGCTCAGCAATACATGAAGGCTGGCTAGGGTACTAAGTTTCCAGGGGAAGCAATAGCCAATACGTACAGCAGCAGCCTCTGGTGGTCTAAGAAAAAATGTTAGGTAATATCTATACCTAGGGATAGAAATATGTTTTTAAAAGCAYGTATGTACATATTTAGCTATTTGATACAATTCAACACATTAAAAAACAGATGCTTTTAAAAATGATCTGCTGCAATACGCCTGTTAAAATCTCAACAGTAAGAGTATTAAAATTCATTATGCATTCATTAACACATTTATATAAAAGTAAAATGTTTTTGTTTAATCATTCTATAAAGTATTGTAGTCAATGTTGATTACTAAGAAGTTTTTTCCTTGGTTTGCACTGCTCAGAAAGAAACCAAATTTATAAGATTGTTACTGAATTGATGACATTTTCTGTCTTCACTCTTGAATTCAGTTGGCAGATGTTTTCAAGAACAAAAAATTCTGTCTTATTACAAAACATATTAAGCAGGTTTTTCTGCCATAATGTTTGACATGATGTTTATTGCCCAGACCAAATCAGTCCCTTTAACAAGCTTTAATGTATGCCAGAAAGTACATTATTTCATAGTTAAGGAAACTTACAGCATGAAACAATAAGTACTTTGATCTTTCAAGCATTATGCACTWTCTTAATACACTACATGCTCTGTTAGTCATTTTTATTTATATTCATTTTGTTTGAAAATATAGCATAATTTAAGATTTTATATTTTAAGGCTCTGCTCTTATTCTTGAATACCTCAGGTATTTGTATTTTTCTATGAAAACAAAGAAAATATTTAAAGAATAAYGGAAGAGTTACATTTCTCCAAATCTTGGAACGTCCAGCTACACAAGGCAGAGCATCATCCTGACAGCTTTAGTGTGTTCAAAAGGCACTTCCTCATCAGATCACAACAGATCTTAGCAACCCTAAATGAGCACAACTGAGATTATCTATTTCTACWTATGAGCAGTCTTAAACAATTTCTCCAGTATGCTTGACACAMACAAATTTTCCTTCAACATTAGGGGCTGTGGATGTCCTGTCTTTTTGCTTGTTTGTACTTCACTGAATGTATTTGCCACAGCCTTGTGAGGAAACCAAAGTTTACACTTAAGTCTCCTTCCAGCCCTTTGCCCTGTAAGGCTTACTGAAGCGTTTCAAAATTCTTTAACAATATTACTATCAAAGCAGATACTATCCCCTAGTATTTCTTTGGGGTGACAGTATGTTTTTTAACTTCTCAAGAGCCCAGTGAGTCAAAGGCAGTCTATACCACAGAAAAACAGAGTTTAAACTTAAAATGCCCTTTGAGAATACCCACAGTCAGCTTCAATACCATACCTCATAGCAACCTGTGGCTAAGATAAACCTAGCAGCAAGTCCCAGGGAGCGACCAAAGAGTGCTTTCTGGAGCATGCATAATCCTACATGTCCAAGCTTGACAGGCCAAAAATACATTCTAAATATGGCACTGTACCGTTTTTGTACCGTTACGTGCTACACGAAGCCAGACTAACACACCTGTGTCCACGGAAAAGGAAGAGAGAGCAGAGCATGCTGAATTCACCACTCCCCTTGCAACCACCTGTGACAGTCCTGCCCAACAGAGCAAATGGCACCCTAAGGGTAGCCCGGTTTTGTTGCAGAAACTGATAGGCAAGTGAATAGCAGTAATTTATCCTGCCATGTACCAATACAGAGTGTTTTTTACTCTATTTCAAAAAAAGTCCCTGTATTAGAGCCTACGAAAGAAAAAGAAATAAAAATCTTTCAGACTACAACACCAATTGTATCAGAAAAGCCGATTTCAGTTAATTTGTCAAGGAATGGAGATCAACACATATACTTTCACTAAAACTTACCCTATTTGTCTCCTTGGTTTGAAGGAAATAGAATAAAAGGAATGTCAACAGTCATCTTTAAGAAATAAAYTCACATAAAGAAAACAATATGGAGTCATGCATTTTGTGTTTTGGGGGKGTGTGTGTGTGTCAAACCTCCTGAAGCCAAATTTCATGCCCCATCAAGCAAGAGAACCACAAGAAGGTGAAATTGCTACAAAAGGTTCACTTTCAACATGGGGACACTAGACCAGCACGCTGACTACACRCATTTCTGGAATATACAATATCCACCAGCTTCTGAAGCACCCTTGCTACGAGTCTAGTTTTCTCTCGTAAGAGGCAGGGACCGACCGGTGGCACAATGGCTTAGCTCATAAAAAGCAACAGTTAGAAGAAAGAAGTGTGCCCTGTTGATCATTTTGAATATATATTTGCGTATACAGTTGTTTCCCATACTCAGTAACGAGATATTTCTCAAAAGATACAATAATATTTTACGCTATTAATAAGTCTCACAGCCAGGTTTCAAAATCTTTAGCTAGCTTGTAAAGCTGTACTTCTCCTATAAATTATTGTATTTTAAACTACAGTTAACAGGAATACATTAAAATTTAAAATAATTCTAACATCTGTTTTGCTGGATTTTTATCAATTTCACATGAGAAAGGCTTACACATTTTTAGTATTTTAACTCATTGTGGCATTTCTGACATGTTTTGCCATTGACTGAAAATGCTAACTTTCCTAATAATGGCTTTGGAAACTGTATGACTCAGTCTAGTATGTATAATGCATAGTATGTATATGAAGCAGAATGTGTCAAAGTGCAAATAATATTGTTTGTGCCCCCTGCAGAATTAGAAATCCTTGGGTAGCGCTGTTATAACGATCCCATGCTGGTAGCATTACAAAGTGCAAAGGTTCACTGAGTAAGAAAAGAGCAAGGGACAGAGTTTCCTCATTACACCATTCTTGAACTATTCTGGCTTAAATATTTATTAAGATATTAATAACTCTCCGCCTTTATCTGCCTTCAGAAGTTTAGCTGTAACACAATGGATGGCTGCTCATACGAAAACAATACATTACAGGGTAAATCTGCTACCACACAAGATGAACACCGGTGTTTTCTACAATACGTTATTAATTCAGCAGGTAATACGTTAAAACTATCAGGCTATAACTACTGCCCTTCCCAATATAAGACAATTTAATAAATACATGCATGACATTGTTGAGCTAATATGTTGCCAAGCTGTAGTAGAAAATGTTTCTTATGTACACCTCTGTTTATAAAATTATTTTTACGAAGTCTTCCTTAAATCGTTCTCTCTCTTGATAGCACCAGCGAGTTTCTCTGGGGTTTATGTGAAGTCCCACTTTGAAATTAGAAAGGAATGTTTTGTAACTCTTCCAAATTTTCCTTTCTATAAATGATAAAAAATATCAATAGAATAAAGAGCCAGGCACTTTGAATGAACCCCTGAATGCCATCTAAAGTAATGTGTGTATGTTTTTTTTTTTTTTTCAAGTATACTAATACAGGCAGTAAACGTGTATATACATTATTCAAGAAAGGCAAACAAAACTAAAAGGAACTTACTCTAATATACATCTGCACTGTTTCTTTTTCTTTTTGTGGGTTTCGATACTTTTCGTAGAAGTCGCGTCGCTTCTTTGTTTCCTTCTGGATTTTATCTTTTCTTTCTCTCTTTTCTGCAGGTTCATCTGAGCTATCAGAAGACAGCTGTACTGGGGCTTTTGTCTTCTCCACTTCAATATAGTTCTCATTGGGATTCAGTACTATTACTCCATAGCCTTCCTGTTTTAGAAGAGACAAAAAAAGGAATATGAAAAGGGAGATTTAATACTTGAAAATTCATTGAATTTACTTTAATACTCTTAAGAATGTACACATTTATTTCAGTAAGTTCACACAATATAATTTTCTGAATATTTTAAGAATATTCTCTGTTTCATTTTTGTCATTGAAAGGAATATTATGTGTGAATATGTTTGTGCACGTCTTTATGCATATACACATCCCTCAGCATCAGAAAGGTTGCCTGTTTTATCTTTAATATAATTTAATATATTGTTGTTATTCGTAAGCGTGTTATATGACTTTTCCCAGAAAAAGTACTAGAACCAAAAGCAAAATATTGTATGAAGTCTACAGAATGATGAATATGAAGGTTTATGCCCAGCCAATAAAAACCTTAATAATAGAAAGGATGGAGTGATTTCATATATATATTACATAAAMCTATTCAGCACAATTTAAAATAGTAAAACCTTTTGTCTAGCTGACAACAAGCACACCATGCACAAACCAACAGTGGCAGTAACAATGAATCTATACCAGAACTGATTCACTGCTATTGCTTACAAGTCAACTCTCTTACTGTGCGGATGACTTTTAAGTACCTCTTTAAATCTGCTCTAAAACTTCATTGGGATTACGTCCTGCATTCAAAAATACAGAGAAAATTTGTGATCTGCAGGATGCTTTTGAACATACCAGCTGCATTTTTGTGCCTCTGAAAATGAGCTGATTGAAAAATACAGGAATTTCTGAATGAGAAATAAACCTTGAATTAATCAGCTCATTATTTTATTATGATTTTAAATGATGGTAACCCTTATAACAATTGTATTATTTGTGAATGTTATAATCGTAAATGCAGAGAGAAAAGAGAAGCACATGCATTTAACAGATGAATCCTTAAAGTTACTRTGGGTTCCAATGAAAACCAAGCTGTCTTGCAAAAGCAAATTTTGAAATAAAGACTTACTTTTTGAAAATGTCTATATTAATTATCTAACTAAACAGCTTTATTCTAGGTTTTTATTTGATGCTTAATTTTGCATTTAGGCTAGGCCAGAAGATCAAAGAAGTTCGCATACCTAGCTGACCAGAGTAAACCAAATCTACACCAACAAAAGATACTTTATTTGGACTTGCTTTATTCTAATCTGTAAAGCTATTCAAAAATCTTGTAACGCATTGTGATCACTGTCAGGTAGACAGATTGTCACTTGGTGATTTTCTACAGTTGGACACACTCGACTAGTTATTAAAATCACATTTGAAGGAAGTTCCTACCCCTCTTCCTTGTGCCTGCACAACTTTTCACGCCCTTCTCAAATTTCTGCCATAGCTTCTCCTCCCACCAAAACTAAGTTAAAGGACACTGTTGCACTCTGCTAAACAGAGTGAAATAGAGGCATTCAGTACACTGTCTCTGGTGTAAGGAACATAGTCAAAAAAGGTCACCATAGGCCAAAGAGAAAATTGCCTCCTTACTAGACTCTGTGCCATGAGTAAGTGGTCTCCTGTCATGTTTCTTCCCTGCCCTCCCTACCAAGTGAATTGAGCTGAAATAAATAAATAAATAAATAAATAAACGGATGAATAAGCCGAGCAAAGAAAAACGGAAAACAAAAGAAAAGACAGTTTAGAATTTAACCATGCCATTATTAGACACCTTATAAATTAGCAGGCACTAAGCCTCTGCTAGTCGTACATAGAAACTTCCACTTAAAAAAAAAAAAAATTTCAAACCCCCAAACTCAGTATCTACCACAGAGGAGAGCGGCACTTAGCACATCTATTTAGAAACAGCACGAGGTTGTGCACCTCCGATGAAAGCGTGATTCTGGAGCTCGCTAGCTACCGAGTGGGGCCGAGTTTCACAACTCTTTGTGTGAAGCACGTTGGCGGCTTTGGCGCGCAATAGGCACTGCTTTGTCTGCCGTTCATCTTCTCGACCTGCTCACTTGGAACAGAGACGTTCCGCGTATCGATCCCTCTTGCTTTCTATACAAAGCCAAACGCAAAATTCGTGTATTTATTACAGGTTTACAAGTGTTACAGGAATTTGAAACTCTGTGTTCACTTTAAGCTCACCACAAAACAGACACATAAATCATCAAAGAAGTAGAATTTGTCTAAGTTATTGATTATGTAACTGAAAATTACATGACTCATTTGTCCAATTTTATGAGGACACAATGTCAATTTTTCACACAGACATCAACAGATGAAATATGATTCCATTTTTAAATTCACTATTTCATAAATCAATTAAAGGTTTTTTTATCAATTATATTTTAAGCAGCATAACGTGTCTCCCTTCACAAATTTATTTATTTTTTTTCCAAGATAGCAGGCTCTTCCTGCCAGCACAATTACAGTAATTAAATAATAATAAGAGACAATTTTCCCYTCAAATAAGGAAAAAGCTCAGCTTACAACTCTCAAGATTTTCTCTTAAGAAAATAATCTATTCTCGGATTGTTTTGTTTACACGATGCACTATGCTTCCCTTCACCTTGTCTGTCATCCTAAACKCACTGTGTAAAGTGCAAAGTCATTTTACAGCACAAGGCTAAACTTTGCGTGCGGGGGGAACCTCCTCAGATATTCAGCTGGCTGCTACAAGCCAAGCCCAGTGCTCTATCACACGTCTGAGAGAATGCAGATGTTATCCAGAAGTCAAAGCTTGTCTCCATCACCCGTTAGTACACCTGCGATGAGGTGTAATAACCAGCATAGACACCGACAAACCTCAGTTTCATTCTCTAATCTACCGGTTCACTGGACACAATTATGGTTTCTCTTTCAAACTAAAATACTCTATTAAAAGATATTTCCTCGAACTCTAATTCTTCAAGATAAGCTAATAGGAAAATGTAATCTCTACAGTCTCCTAGCTTTCTCCAAGTAGCTACTTCCCAAGGTAGAAGACTGTGTGCAAACTCTACTTTCAGGTTCAAAAATAGTTACAAATACAAATAATACTTGTTTTATGATTTAGTCAGCAAGTTATGACTAAAAGGAACCAAGCTGAAAAAGTCCAATGTTGGAAAGAATAACAAATATCACAAAGCTGAGATGCAATACCATTACTACGAAGTCAGAAAAATGCAGAAGAGCCTTATTCAGGTAACACGTAAATGAAAAAGCACTTTTGTCTCTTACTGAAAATTGAGCAGGACATTCAAAACTGAAGGAACATAAAAATTTTTGCCTCAGACAGTAAAAGTAGAGTTGAAAAAAAAAACTCTGCCTCCCCCCTCCCCAAGCCCTGAACTATTTGAGGTGAATTCCCAATCTTTGGAAATCTCTTCTGCCTGGCCAAATGAATAATGAGCTGGAAGCATACAGCTCTGCATATTAATCCACTGAGATGAGACACCATACGCGACCAGGGAGGTCAGCGGCTGGAGCGGAGTCTTTTGACCTATGTTACTATCTTTCTGGACTACAAGTGAGGGTCTGAAGGAGATCCTTTTCCTACACCTTATCAATCTTGAATTTTCAAGTTCAGATTCCTGGTTGCGTTATTTGCAACAAGATCAGAGTTAATCCCCATGGGAAACGTAAACTCGAAGTGTTTAGATCTCAAACCTGCCCGTGGTTAAAATGGACACAGCCATGTCCGTCCACCTTTTGGAAAGATGTACGTTCTGTTTATTCCCCAGCTTTTTYGCGAGAAGGGTACGTCCATGTCGCTGTTGCGGCATCCTAGGTGCACGAGTGGGATGAGGCCATGACAACCAATCAGAAGTCACTAGTGAAGCGTTAAAGTAAACATAGCTGTTGGAGATGCAGCTCAGCTTGAAAAATGCCCCCTCCATTATTTGAGCAATTTTCTCAAGACGTGACCTGAGACTGAAACGCCTGAAATGTCAGTTGACTCCGTTTTCTGTTTCCACGCAATGTACGTTTTGGCAAGTGCACCCCGCTAACATTTTGCAATATTTTCATCCCAATATTTTACACCTCAACTCTTAGCGCTCCAAATTCCAGTGCGGTGTCCAAGGGTGTAAAAATGCTGCGTTTCTGCCAAACACACATTGTCCCGGCAAGTTCCCGACTTAAAATAGCTCACCAAGTTAGGCAGGAAAAGAAAACATGCCACAAAAAGTTTTTTAGAGGACCACCTGTTGTCTATTATTTTTACATAGCACTTACTCATAAATCATAACACAGGGTAATTAATCAAGCTGTCAAAGAGAAGGTCAAAGGTGACGTGGGGGAGTCAGAAGGTCACGCATGGGCTGATAGAGGTCAGGGTCACACCGCATTCCTCATTATCAAGTTGGGATGAGAGACGGCCCAAGCAAACAAAAGTGAAAGCAGATGGAGAAGTGAGTGGAAAAAAAAAAAAAAAAAGAAGAAGAAGAAAAAAGGAGAGAGAGAGGAGAGAGAGAGAAGAAGGAAATTTCACAAACAAAAAGAAAA
Organism: Rhea americana; assembly: GCF_003343005.1. Classification (NCBI taxonomy): domain Eukaryota; kingdom Metazoa; phylum Chordata; class Aves; order Rheiformes; family Rheidae; genus Rhea; species Rhea americana. Next base: position 180,642 of record NW_028185628.1, read on the forward strand.
GTGAAAGAAGAATGTCAGTTGCCTTCACACAAGGAGGAGAATAGAGCAGAAATATATTGAAAAGTTCTCAAAAGGTCTCCCACAATATAAAGAAACTACAATTTGATTATCTAAATACAACATTTAATATAACTTCTTCCATTGGATCTTTTTGCAGATATTAAGCCGTGCTGCAAAATGCATACGGTAGTTCTGGTCCCATTTCACAGCTGAAGTCAATCCTTTCAAGGTGAATTAGACAAAAGGAACCTATCACCATGATGAATGCTGATAGATATAYAAAATTGCTTCTAAATGCTAAACTTTATTCCTGTTTATGGCTACAACCAATAGATGTTCAATAAAAAAGTTATAACCTGTTTGAATGATGTATTAAGAACTACACTTTCATATACACAAATACTCAAAAACACAAAGCATCATAAAAGTCCCTCTGGATGACACAACAGTTATAAAATATTCTATCATTACACTGACCTGAATTAGATGCAGAATACTGTGCAAAATTAGCTGTCACCCTTTCCTCAAAATCTTTGTTAATCTCATTTTGAATGTTTGCAGCTTTATCAACACATGCATCAATGTCAGCTCCTTGGTTACTGAACCGCTGTACTTGGAAGAAGATATAATTAAAATGTTTTGGCACAGAAAAGGTGAAATTGTATCTTCCCCTGTTCCCTGAGGAGTCTGTAAAACATGTAGGATATATTGACAAACACACACCCTTGTCTAGAGCCCTGACATCCCAGGTCACCCAACTGCTATTTATTTCAAAACATTCACTTTACACTTACCCAAACTGTCACCTGCTGTGTTACTAACTTTTAATGGATATTAGAGCTATAAAAACAATAAACTCTTCATTTCCTTTCTGTTAYTGCCTTCTAATTCCTCACTGCATTAGGTCCATATCTATTTGCACGCAGAACTATATTCATCTTATTTCACCATAAATCATGCCATCAATATGTTTTACTTTGCTATCTGTTAATTTGGTGTTAGCACAGCTATACCAGAAAAATCAACGTTCAAGGCTAAAAAAAAAAAAAAAACCAAAACGAACACCCAGTTAAGCTGTTATTACATTTTGAGTTTTACTGTGGAAAAGTTTTGAAAAGAATTCATGTTATACATTTATCTATAATTAACAACCCAAATATATCTATGTGTAAGATTCGTAATCCTGTCTCATGATATTTGTTCCCAAGGCCAAAACTGAATAAGCACATCTACATATTCTGAGCATTTTACTCCCCTAGGTGCGTCTTGTGGTCTTGATATGGATCTTCTGTAGCTTTCTAAGCACTGTCTTATTTCACTACTATTTTTAGTGAAAAATTATTTCTCATAGTAAGTGAAATACAAGAAACTTAAAAAAAGCTATAGAATAAACAATTTGYGAATTAACAAAAAATAATTATGTTCAACTACTGCTTCAAACATTGTTTAAATAAACCTCAACCTCATTACCTCTCCCTAATGTGAGATTCAGCCTTTCTAGTAGAAAGCACTGGAGGCTAAATGGAAGGGAATTCACCCCAACCCCACAGGCAGCATGCAAGATTACAAATAACCCTTCCATACTTGCTATCTAGACTACAATAAAGCTTTTTCCTCCTCTTCACCAAGTACGTACAACTTTGGGGTCCAAACGATCTACAAAAGAATGAATTCAACAGCTGCCCCCAAGACCAAGCACCTCTTGATACCTTAGAGGACCTGGTTTCTATCCTTCCTATAATTAAAGCCTGTATTCTGAAGGTTTTATCCTCTCTGCTATGAAACTGTTTTACTCTCTTTTCTTTAAAAATTTGCAGAAGCTTCCATCGGGTGAGAGAACTTTGTGCACATTTTACTTTTCTAAGATTTTAATGAAAAGATTATTCAGATGTATACAGAACTTAACGCTTTGAAACCGACGTACTAGAAACAGAATGGGAATCAAATAATCTTCATAAAACCCCCACAGTAATAAGTAATTATCAGCTTTAATTTACAAATAGGGAAACCAAGGGGGCTGAAAATTACTCTCAGAAAGTTATGCTCAAATAAGGTGCAGAGATGAAGGTGCACTGCAGGATTTTTGAATGTTTCTATGGTATTTCTAAGCATGCCATTAGTTGACAGCCAAATTTCTCAACTGCAAATTAATTTTCCAATCCACTCTGCCTCCTTCCTGAGGATAGCATAGCAGGTTTCCATTATTCTCATTTGTATCTCATAATAAATATACCCCAATTAAGCTTTAAGTATGCATATATGTACCTATTTTAATGTAGCACAATTTGAAAAAAAAAAGTAAATTTATTCTAATAAATTATACCTCACTTCTTCCCCTTTTGTAATTGTGTAAAATATTTTTGTAAACATTTTCTTTTTGTGAACTGTTCTGTAGATATCTCAATGGGCTCAGGGGTTTGCCTGGTTGTGTAACCTCTTTAGCTTGCAGAAAGGCAATGCAAGTCACCAAGTTCTTCTAATTCACCTCTCATTTCAAGAATTTATGAATTAAACCATTACAGGAAAAGATTAAACGTCAACCTCTTCGAAGGTCTACATTTCAGCATTTTGTTCTGTACAGTAAAGTGAAAATACATCACGCACACAAATGTTCTCTGTAAAATCTTGAAGTTGTCCACATCTTGAAAGGTAATTCCCATTTAGTGTTGGGCACTGTTTGTGACTACAGTCTAAAAATCTTCCTTCTCAACGACAGAAAATTCAGGTGGTTTTAGCATATGTATTTATTCAGCCACTTCCATGAGAAAATAAGCACTCCTAAGCTAAGACTAAAGCTTCCAGTTTGTACCTATCTTCAAAAAACAGGTGCAATTCAGTACATTGATGCTCCTTCCTTCCCACAGTGACCTATGTCAGAAGACCTTCTTATACTTCTTCTGCTAAATAATTTAATTACTTATGAGTTATGGTTTCTTTGTAACCTTTTAAATGACTAACTCATTAAAATGCAAAATTATGCAAAACATGATGTCACCGGGTCAAACAGCTGTGTTGGTAAAATTATGGCTGTGAAAGTCCCTAAGAACATGAAAATATTAATAATTTATATTGCTCATTATATGGCAAAAACTCTTCAAACAGATTTAGAGACAGATTAATTTTATAACCACAAAATGCTACACTACCTCACGGTAACAAATCTTTTTACCATCTGTGACCCTTCTGTATACATAAAATATCATTTAAAAATCTTTCTGTTGATATGCTT
>NW_028185628.1:188870-240325 GCF_003343005.1 Rhea americana
CAAGTCCTGATGAATAAAAATGAAGATCTTGTCAAATAATAAAGTGACAGGTTAATTTACAGCATGGAATAGTGCGAACAGGGAAAGCGCTGCTTTTCCAATCTGTATGAACGGTGCCACCTATCTGCAGATTAGCAGAAAGCTTCAGATATACTAATTCAGAAATCAGGATAAACACATGTGATGTTGCTTAGTTTTGTAAATATCAGAGGAATGGAATTGATGATAAAGGAAAATGTGAGATTAGACACACACAGTTGCTTTCGAACCAAAAAAACAAGATTTTCAACAAAGGACTGCTGTATCAAACAGTAATAAAGAGCCTCAAGCAGTTGTCTGTGCTCATGCCAGTTTTCATGCTTTAATTCTGCTGCCCTGTGGTTCTTAGCTTTGACATTGAGATCTGCACGGCCACCAGAGATAATTATTTCAACCTTCAGGCCATCAGGCGCTCATTTTTGATCATGGATATGTAAGGGATTTTTTTCCCCCCCTTCCTCCCTTCCCAGGCTTGCCAAGTGGATATCAATAGAACAGTAAAATAAGCAAAAATGGTAAGCATTTKAGAAGAAATCAGGACACTGGGCTGTATAAATGTTAGCTTTGCTTCTAGTTTAAGGCCTTACTACTGTTTAATGCTRCTCCTCAAACACTGAAAATACTGACAGAGATATTTTAAGTGTTTTGCATTTTCTATTGCAACATTGTTAAAATACAAATTTAGAAAATAGCTTTGACTTTACAATACTGCTGTCAGTAATGCTGTTACAGTATCCTCTAATCCCCTGACACCATTTGCACACCATGAATCCACATTTTGCACACTTTTTATGGTAACTCAGRGAAAATACAATAACTTTTTTCATCCACACTGAATATGTATAAGTTAAAACACACAATTTGTGTTGTAGCTACTCTATGGCAGTCATTTTTGAGGAATACTTATTTAAAGATTCACACTATTAAGACAATCCATTTATGAAACCCATATAAATTATCAGTTACAAATTAAATCTCACTGTCTAATCAGAACTTGAGAATTGCTACATGTCAGCTGTTAAATGTATTCACAAAGTTCAATGCTGGTACGATAGTAAAAAAAAAGAGATAAAAACAGTGGTACTTGTTACTGAATAAAATTACCTTTGCCTAGTTGTTAAATACATTTATTTTAGATCAAACTATTTCCAAGTTACAGATTGGAAGTCCTGCATATTTGTGAAAAGAAACCACCAGATATCATCTTACTTTGCAAACATTGCTTAATTATACCATTTATCATTCATTGGGGTCACTTATGTACTATTATACCCATTTTACAGATGCACAAATTGAAAATAGTTAGCTTAAGTGATCAACCATAACAAAACAGCAGTCAGATCTAAAATCTTTGTATTACACTGCAATCAAAGGTCCATTATTCCTTTTATATGCAAAATATTTTAATTTAAAGGAAAAAAAGAATAGTAGGTTAAGCCTACCAAATGTTTCTCTGAAACATAAACCCCAGATTTATATCTGAGAATGTATTTCCCGAATTTTATACTGCCTATAAAAAGGTCTGAAACTAAACGGTTAACTGCAAACATTTAACACATTCCAAATGACAATATTTTGTATTGTATCTGGGAGACTGATAAACTGAAATGATTGTGCAAGAAAAAGCCACTGGAGATACTCCTGCCAAAAAAGCCAATGGGTACTTTTGCCCTAGATATATTGGATTTGGTCCTGCAATTAGATCTGCACAGATAGGCCACAGGTGCAAGGGACACAACAGAATCCAATGCACTTTTGAAGATGCAATTTTGCATGGAAATACTGGACTGTAGGAGATTTTTGGGTTTTGTTCTTTTTAAGAAAAAAAAAACAAGACAGGACAACCCTAAAGATCCACAGTTACAGCAAAGCAGAAATATGAAAAGGTCTCCTTGGACATACAGTCAAAGGTGAAAAATATAATGAATCACAAGTGTTATCGGTAGTGGTACTAACAATAGGATTTTGAAAGGCAAAATACACTTAAATTATCGCCCTTAAATTTTTTAAAATTAATTTTTAAAATAAAATTTCTCATTTTATTTCAATAAATGTATTTAATTCAGGGACAATATTTTAATGTGTTTTTGCACCAGCTCTAGYGTGCTTTCATTTTCTTTTATTAAATGAGAGGAGTCAAAGTTAATGCCATCCCCAGGCAATGCAAACTTACACACCTACAATTTTTTAAAACACTAATTTAATAAAAATATGAACTATATCACATCTAAGCACAAAACACTTTTCTATTCAAAAGCTCCATTATGCTCTCTGCTTGGATTTCATATTACTTTAGAGATGCTTCAGTAAACTGACTTCAGTGATTTAGAAATTACTAGCTTTCCCAAGAAAGGGAATGTCACCTGAGAAACAGATATTTTTAAGAGCGTGGTGTACTTTTAAGCACCAAAGTAGTTCATTCAAGGCTGGGAATAGGCATTTGTGGTTATTACCTACAAAACTCACAAAGACTTTGCAGGGTTGACTAGTTACTGCAGGAAAAACAAGAAAAGTTCAAATCCCCAAACAGGTTCACTAAAACAGGAAAATACCAAGCCAGGCTTAATGCTACRTCAATCAACAAATAAAGAGAAAACACATTTTAGGCCACCTTGTGCCCTTTCTAGTTCACCAGCCACACTGAAAACCAGAGCAGTCTTTYGATTTTACAGGCAAGACAAGCGACTGATTACTGTAAGGTGGTTGGATACTGCAGCTTTTCTGAGGATGAGGTGAATCATTTTGGGTTAAGATCCAATCTGATCTGTCCCAGCAGTTTTCTCTGTATCTGTCTCTTTCTGTTGTTTTCCTTTCCATCTCAGACTGTTCAGCCCCACGTTTTCTGCTAGCCCAATATGGCATACCCAGCAGTTGCTGCTTTTTACTCCTTTCCAAGTGGGCACTCTCATGCAAAGCATGGATAACGCTGGAGACAGTTTCCCTGTCCTCAGTGCTGGCTCCCAGGGAGGATGAGCAGTCGCAGTGTGGGAATTTCTTCCCAGACCTTTGAATGCAGAACATTGCGGTAGAGCTGTGAGTACGATGGGAACAGAAAAACTTTTGAATGCTCTGCCCACCACAAGACAGCTGGCACATGATTATAATTCCTCCTATTCTACAGATGGAAAAAGTGACGCTCAGAGAATTGCCTAAACTCTTACAAGAATTGTGTGACAGAGGTCTGAACGCAATCCAGATCGCTCAACCCTATTCTTTAAGTAACTACATGAACAACAAGACAAGAAGGGAGGTCTAACTGGATTTCACCGCCGATACCTCCAAGAGCCAACAGGTGGGCTGGATACAGTGCTTATAGTACAGAAAGGATCCAAAGGTACTGCAAAAGAGCAAGGCTTGTATAATCTGTTCTACCATGTTTTTCCAAGAGAAATACTAAAGCTTGATATGGAAAGATGAGAAAGGGGTAACACTGATCATGCCGTGTCACTTGGAAAGGCCAGGAAGAAAACTCGTAACAGTTAATGGAGTCACGTTTGACTTCTAACTTTCTGATATTGAGATACTCAGGCAAACAGCACAGGAACAATGAGACAAGAGAGGGGGATGCTGTGCATACCAAGGAAATGCACATTGGGATGTGGTATGAAAGAGCACCCTCTGTTGTTTTTGGTAAACAGAAGCAAGTCTCCTGATACCTCAGAATAATACTGCAATTTCAGAAAAAACGTATTGAGATGAATCATCACTAACAATATAGATATCTGCAAATATTCCCAGGGAGTTTAGGCATTTTACAGTTTATTTGGGAAGGGCAGCTATGAACACAGAGTGGGTTATGGGTTATGACAGAAAGAATACCCCTGTGCCCTAACAAACTCTAGTTGCCTAAMCTGGAAGCATTTTATGATAAAAGGTCTATTTGGATAGATTATTATGTAAAATTTGCCCCCAAAATGATGAAGATACGAAACCGATAGTCTGCGTTATTTTTAGTTTTTTTAYAAGCCATTAAGATATTTATCAAAAGGTACACATCACAAACGTAAGAGTTGCTAATACTAATTAAATGACCATACAAAAGAGAGATTAGGCATTCCAATAAGTTAAAAGATGTGAGATGTAACTGCATTACACTTCGTTCTAATGGGAGAAATTAAAAACACCAATAAGAGAAACAATAGAACTCTTAAAGACAAGCAATTTCTGCAACTAGAAATTTATTTTCCTTATTTAGACCTAAAATCTCCTACAATTTGCAAGTTTTCATTAATTTATTTTCTGTAACCAGAAATTACTTATTATCCTAAGGGTCCAAAAATTACAGATAAGGATGGCGATCCACATGCTTCAATTCCTGTGACATATCATTGACGACAGAACGGAATTAAAATAAATTATGATCTTACAGTGAATAAACTTGGATACATTAGGCAGCTTCAGCAGGTTCTGCTCCAAATAACGAGTTTGAGTGTGAACAGATTTGAAAAACGTACTTTCCCCCCAGGGTCCATACTCGAGTGTCTTTCAAAAATTAGACTATTAGTTAAGAAACCAAAGTGAGAATCTTAAAAATAGCTAATACAGTTTATATAGATTATAAGAAACATTATATCACAAAGCCATGAAAAATGGTTTGGAAGACAAAGTATAAATTTGGTTTGAAAACAGTTCTCACAAAAGAAAAGTGCAATTGAGTGTTTCAGAGAAAGTTAGTTTCAACCTGATTTGAATGTTGACCTACTGAAAAATCCTGCATGATACATTTTACATGCAGTGTTCATGCAAAATTATGAAGTTTTGTAAATAGAAAAAAACCACACTGCATATATATTCAGAACTATGAAGCTTAACAGTCAACACTTCCATGATTAAGCTGTTTGCTCGTTCCATGTACATTATGTAAAGCAAAAGAAAAAATTTCAAAGAAAAAGGGTTCCCTCCTGCAGATTTCAAAGATGTTCAGGCAAAGAGATTCCTCCAACACATCTAATTTCTGTGGAATAAGATTTTTGCATTGGAGATAGCTTGAATATGTCAATTACAGGATCATTTAACAGTCCTACCCTGAAGGAAGCTTCCTTATTCAAGACCAGAGAATATAACTACCTCTTTTTTTCTTCCTTGTAGAGATTTCTAAATATCGAGGACCAATCTTGAAAGGGACTTTTCAGAGCTATAATAATAATGGGGTTTCCTTTTCCTATCTCTCTCCCCCAAYGCCTCTAGAAAATTCTGTCTGAAAGCAGTATAAGAAACATTTTGCACAGTAAGCATTAAAAAGCAGGGTGAGGGGAATCAGGACATGACAATATCAGAACCGCACTAGCAACCTCAAAATGACCCCCACAGGGCAATACATTGTAACAATCAAACTTGTGTGTTTTGCAAGTTCTTGCAATGCTTCCCAAACAAATGTGGGAAATACAACATTTTCTGTACTTCTCACTATATATAAAACACAGATTTTAAACTACTCCGTGCAAACCAGAAAAAGGGCCATAAAAGTACCACATTTGAAAATTAAATTATTGATTATTGTGGTGATTGAAAGGAAACTCATATTTTTTCCTGACATTTTATCTATGGTGTTATAACTAAATCTAGCATTATTACAATGGCAAGAAACCAGAAAAAAAGCTGTTTTTCCTCTATTTTGCTGATTTGTTTTCTCTGTGTTTTTGAAATCATTCTGTGCTATGTATAATCAGTTTTCTGACTCTTTGTAACCACTCAGGTTCCAACTTAACAGGTACATATGCAAATGGCTAACTTTATACACATTACCATATGCAGGGAACTCAGGTATGAGGTAAGTGTTTGCCTGTTCAGGATCTGACCAGATTCCCTCAGTAGTTTCATTGCGTTTTTCAAGAAAAAGGTAAAAATAAAGTCATTAGAAAATGTAACTACAGAGCCACCAAAATTGGTTAGCACAGTGTGCTCTATTTTCTGAAAGTATTTAAACACTTTTGTAAATTGACTGTATTCCAGGCTGGCAGTTTCCCTTTACACAAAATAAGAGTGAAAATTACAYAAGTCGCTTAAGTTTGCAGCTTCATTAACTTCATAGCTACTGTGGTTACCTCTCCCCTTCTCCAAATTACACCTAAGAAACACAGCACTATGCACATGTATGCAGTTAAATTAACCACAGAATCAACTACTGCATCTTCTAAATTGCCCTAAAGGAAAATTGCTTGGGCTGGGGGGAAAAAAGAAAGAAAAAAAACTTGCTATGTGCACGTTCTCCATCCTTCTCCTAGAATCATCCCAATTTTTACTATCAGCATCATAAATTACAGAAGTTATTAGATACGAATTCTTTTCAATTATTTGTCTAGTTTTGGCATCTACAAGCCCACTCTTCTCTTCTTGTTCCTGTAGAATAGTTAAGTTCACCTATTTTACCCAGACAGAATTGTGAGAAGCAATTCTATATGAGGCTTCACAGACTCTATTTCTACTACTAGCTAACATATCAACTTGCAAATAGGTGTAAGCATGACACCCCTGTCTTCTGAGACACAGCAAACAGTTATCCTACACTGGCGTAGCCTCAGAGGCTGTATGTACACTAAACCCGGCAAGGCGGGGTTACTGTACTGGCGTATTACTGTACCCCCTGACTSCTTCTCAACCCATACCACCTAGCACTCTCCAAACAAGGCATAAGCATTTATAACTATATCTCAGGCCATTCCTAACAGGCAATACAGAGAAGGCAGCCTCCTCATTTTGTTTTGCAGTGTAGTGAAAAGAGGAAAAAGTTTCCTTGTACGCACGAGGGTCCTACCACGTAATTTGCCCTCATGGTCAACAGATGGGCTCTGCTATGTTTAGTTTTAAGAGTACAGAAAAGCCAGATCACACTGTGCTAGAGAAAGCCAAGAGCGAGATACCCATTAGCAAATTGCTTTATGACTGAATATTTGGTCTGGCGCAGGCTCAATCCATGCAATCGTATGACGGACAGCGTGGACCCACCACGTTAAGGTGCCGTACCACCGTGTGAGATCTCTCTTTCAGAAGCACTGGTGTAATCTCAGTGCAGTCCTGCACCCGTACCTGTTCTTGTTAACACACACTGGAAAAGCAGAGAGGTTAGCCTGATGCAGACTCAAAGTAGTGTCTGACTGACAAGACAGATTTAACCAGAAATTCTACTATCGAAACAGCAGTCAGAAAACAGGGGCTAAAATTGCAGCATTAGCTGACTATTTTTGGCCTCAGTGCTTTTTCAAACATACATAAAACTGGAATGTGCTATCCCTCCTCATGTAACTGGTCATCATTTTACTATGGTGACCTGCTAAAATTTCATTTGGAGAAGTCTTATAACAGTAAGTGCAAGCCGATGGGATCACTGACAGCATAGAAAGCACAGCGTAACAAGTCACATGGAAAAGACAGGCAGTTCTCCCTTCTCCCCGTGAAGTACTTAAAGTAGAGGAGTATTTAAATACTGTGCTCCCACTTTGAGAGCTGCCAATATTTGCTACTTAAAAGTTAAACACTCTTCTAGCATCTCTTCAGGAAAGCTTCTACATTTTCTGCCACGTGAAACATTCGTGCATCTATGTCACAAATTAAGATTTTCAATAGTTTCAATAATGCCTTTATTATGTGATTTTATGCTACTGGCTTGCAGTAAAAAAGTAAATTGAAAAGGAAAATCAGATAGGATAGAAGATATTAAAAGCAGCATACRTAGTTCTTCTATGTGTACAGAAGTTAAATACAATACTTATCTACACTATGTTTTAACTACATCAAAAATATAAATTTTGTTAAGAACTAGCTAACATATTAGTAACTACGCTTGAAATATATCATTCTATGTGCACTTTTTAAAGACACTGCAACCACARTTCTGCTGAATATGAACTTCAGCTTAATATGAATAGGACTTTATGGAATTTGCTACATGATTGTGTTAATATTTCCCTGCTTGGCAATCTCGTAAAACATTTCATTCCACGAAGAGCAGGATTGAATCTCTGTTATTTCAGTTTTATGTCACTAACTCCTTTTACTGGTAAATCAGCTCTAACTGCTATAAGAGAATGTTCTTCCAAAGCTTTAACTGGCATTTACAGATAACTGTATTTATTTTAATATACCTATGCCCAATTCACATCAGGTTTAATTGAATACAGTTAACAAAGCTAACAAACCACGTACAAAGCTGGCCCGTTGCGGAACTAGTCAAGCCAGTACGGTTCTTATCGGCTAGGTCTGCATTAGCAACTAGTACAGCCCAACGGCGACGGATTTGAAGAGCAAAACCGTTGATGCTGAGGATGCAGCATCCAGCACACYGTACACATCTTGCTGAAATATATCTTCTGGCTTGGTTTAATCTGAAAGGAGTGCAGTTTTCATGCTCTTAGACAATTCTAAGATGCTAACCAAAGCACAGTAAGAGAGGGTAATTGAGAGATAAACTACAGAGCACACTACCGAATTGAGCTAAAACACTAATGTAGCTACACCTATCTGACCCACTACCCTAAATATAAACTCAGCTCCCAAAGAGTTAAGGACCAAACAGATTTTCACAAACTGAAGAGAATTGTGGAAAAAGATAAAAGAAGATCCTTCAACCTCATTGCCAAGGTCATGGCTGCTCTTGGATGCCCAGTGCTCTGCTGGAGAGAGCAAAGGAGATACAGGCCTAGCAGTCTAAGACAAATAGGAAAGTAAAAATCACCTGAAGCTGGAAGATAYAGAGAAGTAGGAGAAAAAAAAAATGAAAAGAACAAAGTAACCATGAAGAACTGAGGTAAGGAATAAAAAACAGCAAACATGTGCCTGGTAAGTTCAAAAATTAGATAAAATAATGTGGCAAAAATATCCTTGGAAGTCTGGGAATGAGAAACTCCATTTTTCACCTTTACATACTGATTCATAAGTTTTTTTTTTTTTTAAAGAAACATCCAGGTAGGATAGTCTGGATCTGATTCTCTTTACATGTATGAAGTAGAACAATTCTAAATAAATTAAAAGGGATTTGTGAGCACACTGCACCTCTCAAACTCAAACCTAACATACCAAGTTCAGCATTCACAAACACTAAACATCCAAATTAATAACCACTTTGATAAAATATTAGCTTACCTGTGTGCCACAGGTCAAAGCCTCTAAAAACAGAGGCAATATTTCACTACACAATAAAAGCATAGCGTGAATAAATGTACTGAAAGTGTGATATATACTTTGGCACTGACTACAATCAGCAGGTCAACAGTAAAAGCAATAATAATTATTTATGGAGAATGGCATTCCAGCAGAATGCCGACGGGTCATTACAAGTCTGCTCTCAACCTGAGAGAAGACAATGGTTGACTTAAAGCAGTTACCTCCAGGTTTTCGTTTCAAAATTTAAGTCAGCTTATACTTTCTGCAGCAATCCCATCCTGCTGCCATGGACGTCAACAGACGCAGAATAAGCCAAAACAATTTACTCTTTTCTGTTACTCCATGGAATTGCAATCATATTGTCAATGTTTCAACACTTAAGAAAATCGTTCTACCTTGCAGAACTGACAAATGAAATTGGAACTAAGTTTTAAGATAAAATTGAAATGACTCCTGTCTGAAACAATTTAACAAAACAACTAACATATTACAAAATTAAAAAGCATGCAGAGGAAGCTTTTTGTTAACTGTACTTAAACTTTCCCATATCTCAACGATTTGCATTTTTCCTTTCCACTACTCTGAGCTAAGTTAGGCAACACAGGGAGAGGTATCCATATTTTTATAATTATKTAACTACTACATATCACAATGCTTTGAAATTCAAGCTAATCATATGTAAAAGCTTCAAAGAAAACATTCATGCTCCAGAAAACTTGTAATCTGAGAGTACAGACACACAAATAATGAATGAGGTAAAAAGATGTCATGTAAGTCCTTTCAGCATACATATATCTCATTCTGGAGATCTTTCACTGCTGGCATATACTCGTTGGAAGAGGACCCCTTGTGAAGGATGGATTCCAATTGCTTGGGAACTGCTCTTCCAGAATGAAGGCTAAGCTTTGAGGAAACAAAGTTCGGAAAAGCTCACACAGAAAGACTCCATCCCTGATTTCAGCTAGTTCCAGTGACTTGGCACCACAAAGCTATCATATAATGTACAAATCTGTTGTAAGCTATTTTCAACTTGTCACTACACTTTCAGCTGGKAAGTATATGGGATAGTAGGACCACAGATAAAATGTGAAGTAAATTTATGAAKAATAATAAATGAATTATAAAATTAAATGTAGGAAAAAATTCATGTGAATTTTTAACACAGACAACCTCTTACAGTACCATATGGTTAAAAATAAATTTGTCAGAGTCCTTTTTTTAACATCATTACAGACAGAAAGAGGTTAATTAATACATTAAAATAATCAAAGATAGATCCTGAACTGACCACTAATGTAAATGACAAAGAGGACAAACAAATAATTCAAAAGTACCTGGCTTCCAAATTCAGATCCATATACAGAAAAATATAACAAAATGAGATTCGAATCAGAAAAATGTCATTGAATAGGAAAATAGTTCAAAGAACATATATGTAATGAGAGAAACAAATTTAAAAGGCAATAAATGACCTTGAGATTTTATCAGTCACCATACTTATATTAAGTTTGTAGAATAAATAGAGTGAGTAAAAGAAAGAACGAAAGAAAAAAAAAACTTGAAAAATCACAGGTAATAAACCTCTTTTATACTCCATTCTTCAGTTYTCACTATCACTTTCAATATCAAGATATTGAAATAAGAAATGATTAAAAGAAAACACAAAAAAAGAATTAAATGTTGATTCACCAATAACAAATCGTTATCTCAGCTGAGAAGCAGCCATGCGGGAACATTTGAAATGTCTAGGTACATGAAAAGAGACAAATATTTGAATGATAGGGAAATATAATCAGGAGTAGAAAAGAAAAATGTATGCTGCGTATCAGGAAAAACTTCCTGACAGTGAAACTGGAATAATTTCTCAACAAAGTGGAAGAAACAGTTGGTAATATAATGAAGGGAACAATGCCGAGCTGGCAGGGGGCCAGACCAAAAGATCTAAAAAGTATTTTCTCCATCTAATTCTAACAGACTATTAAAGGATACAATCAATAGTCAGGGAGGTAAGTTATTTTGATAAGCTCCGTGGTTTTCATTCTTTCAGAGGAAATACCATGGTTGAAGTTGGGAGAAGAAAAAAAGAGGAAACACCAAGCTGTGTGCTTTCTTACAGTTACTGTTTCCCATTGTGGATGTTACCATTAGCTTTACATATGAAGAGAGATTGAAATAATCTGGAGAGGTCTCCCACACTACAACACTGAGATAAAGAAGAACTTAAAAGAAACACCACATGTTCTGGCATCAAATTAAATGGAGAAGAACAGAGTCATGTTTCCTGGGGGAAAGAGTCTGAATATTATGAGGTTAGTCACACTATTAGTGGGGCCACTGATGTCACTTAGCAGAAAAATAAATGTGATACATAACTAAATTTTTCAAGTGGTATCAGTTATGCAGGCTGACATGCTGCTATACTGAAGTTAAAGAGCAATAGCACAATTATATCAGGTAAAAGCACCGAAGAAAGAATCTAGCCATGCAGGCATAATTTTTCAACAATTCAGCAAAACAGCTGGATAATATGTGAAATATGAGCCTAAATGTGACTCTAGTAATTTAAAGATGTAAGTAAGAAAAATATTTGATGCTTATTTCTAAGGTTAACACAATGCGAGAATATACTAGAATGTTGCATTGAGGTTATATTCTGAAAAGTTTTACCTACAACGGACCAACAATTTGAATTGAATTCTGAGTGGCTGAACTGAAATCTGAATGGCTCACAAAACAACAGGTTTTCTTTATTACAGATGCTCTAAGTGCAGTTAATATAATCAGCTGTTTCAGGAACAGTGTTAAGATGCATGAGCTATTGGGAAGTGGTTTGGGATGTACACTGGTTAAAAATATTTCCTACTTAGAAGCACGGTCAAATGGCTTAAGCAGGAACTATGAGAAAACACACCCTTAAATTGTAAAGCAGCTGTGCTATTGAATCAGCACAGGTATTTCAGTAAAGTCCTAAGTTATTGGGCCTTAGTATCCGCAGTTGAGAAAGGAGAATAAAAAACATTCATATTTTTATTTTATGAAGGTTTGGCTGGAAACCCTTTGGGGCAGGCAGTGGGTCTCTCATCCTACTGTTTTAAAGACTGAGTAATTGACAGCAAAAAAAAAAGTGCTATTTACTATTTAGGATGCTGCAAGGAGACAATACGTTAATTAATACATTTGGACAAAACATTAGAGTAGAAAACTGAAATGTAAGTTGTATGTATCATTACATAGCAAGCATCTAGCATTGCACTTGTATTCAATACAATTCCTTTCTTCTGATTTTGCTCTCTGTTACCAGTCTAGAAATTAAAATATATATATATATATATATATATATTTTCTGAATTCTTCTAAGCAAATACACTATAGACTAATAAAGAGCATTAATTTCAAGGCACTAATGATTAAACAAGCAGACAATACTAGAAAGATAGTTTCTCAAAAAACAGTCATGAGATAAGTTTGAGAGACAGGAAGGGTAGTAAAGTTTTCAATGAATTAGCAGAAGGGGGATGGGGAAAAAAAGATAATTTCTTATTGAAATAGTGAAATGTGAAGCTATTTCACTATAGCTTTTCAAAACACTGTAGTCAGGATGCTGTACAGCTGCACATAACTCAGATCCAATACCCTTTGCATAGTGATAAGTATCAGTGCTACATGGATGCTTTTAGCTTCCTCATTCTCCCCTGTGACAGTAAAAGAAAAAAGAAAAAAAAAAAAAAAGGAAAGACAACAACAATTCTCCTCCTAGTTCCTTCATAATTTAGCAGAAGGGCTGGTTATGGGACTACACTGCATATAGCATCTCAAAGAATCACAGTTGCAGCCTTCCTTCTTTGTGCACAGATTAGCACAGATTACACTATAATGGGCAAGCGCCTCTGGGCGACACCTGTACTATTCAAACAATAATTTGCCAGCCTGAACTTGGCAGCAGAACCAGTCCTTGCATCACAGGCACAGCGTTTTATAAAAGTCTGCAGCTTGCTTTTCTTCATGCTTCACAGACTTCACATTCTGGCCAGTTTCTGAAGCAGGCCAAAGACAATGTGTAGTGGAGTATGCCTTGCTGTTTGGATGGAAAAATTCACCTTCTAACTGATAACAGATGGAGATACAATGCATAATCCACTGCATGATTCATTTAAAGATTCTCTCTCACTAGGCAACTTTGCAATTCAATAATCAAACTACATTCTCAGAGAGCCTAGGAGGATATAAAGGATTGGCTCCTTCCAAGATAACAGTGCCAGACTAGAAACACGGTCAGCAACRAAAGTGGCTTTGGAAAGAATACCAGTAAGTTAATTAACTGATTCAGATAAAACTCTGAGCTCATTTTAGAGATGAACTTAAGCTGCCAAGTGTCAAGAAGGGAAAAGGCTTTCATATGTTTTCTGTGTTTAGCTACCAATCCCCCAAACCTACAGGAACTCACAAGTTCTATCACTGTTTTGACGGAATGCTTGGATGAAGAGTACAGAAGGCATCAGCTATCAAGCCACACACAAAGTTTGACAAATGATGTCACATACATGCACAACACTTACCTAGCAGCTGCAGACACATACACCACTGATATTGGGTTCACGCCCTTGTCAATAACTGAAGGTAGCAAAGCCTGTCTTTTGGCAGGCAAGAGCTGATCAAAGTTCCTATGAGCACTCTCAACTGAAAGGCTGTTAGAGATTATTTCTTTGCTCATAAGGAATTCAAGCTGAGAGGAAAAGGAGTGGAGGAGTGGATTGTCTACACACAGACAGACAAAATTCTTTTTGCTAGTACACATGCTACCATTAGCATCCTGAATTTTCCAAATATTGCAGGGATGCAGAAATATTAAAGGACAGTAACTTGTATAAGTAGGATCCCACCGTGACTCCTAGATACTTTCCGTGGGATAGAAATAATCAGAAGCAAATATGTCAAAACCAAAGGAATGACTGAGCAAATGGACCAGTGGAAGCAAACGTAATCTCAATGGGATGGAATATTTGTTGAGTTCAGGTCTAGGATACAATGAAGATCGGTGTTTTTTYCTTTGGGATAAGGAAAACTTCTTTCCCTGAATTATGACGACAATTTCTCTAAAGAGTCTAGACAAAGCAGCGAGGCCACTTCTCTTGTAAAAGGCTCTCATGAGAAGTGTCCTTCAAGAGGAACGTGGAAGAGAGATGGATTAGGGGTAAAAAGTGGATTTACATAGTGTAACAATGGATAATGAACATTATACTACATTGAATAAATGGTGCAAGGTGGCTTTGATGGCTGTGCCTTTTTCCCATCAAATCTCTCGATGAAGCATATGAGTGGAATGTGTTGCTGAGGAGGAAGAAAGCT
This sequence comes from Rhea americana, assembly GCF_003343005.1. Classification (NCBI taxonomy): domain Eukaryota; kingdom Metazoa; phylum Chordata; class Aves; order Rheiformes; family Rheidae; genus Rhea; species Rhea americana. The sequence goes on from NW_028185628.1 coordinate 203,355, forward strand.
GGTGACTTTTGTTGTACTTCAGTTTTTCTGAGGCAATTTACCTGGAGAGATAGAAAAGCACTCTCTACTTAAGCTGAGGGCAAAAGAGTTTCTACTTTTTGAGCAAATATCTGTAGGTACTCTTTCATTTCTATTAGAAATGAACCTTCATAATCCCTGGTCCTCAAAGCCTGACTGTGGCATGTACCTCCCTGGGGAGGTCATTATGCTGCATGCTATCACCCAGCAACCACTCATCTGARAGTGGTAAAAATGGTATCCCTTGCCATTTCTAAGACCATATTTGTTACCAGCTCTCCTTCTTTATTTCCCAGAGTTTCTCATTGCTATTACAAAAAAATCCAGACCGTACAAATGTGCCACTAACTCTCATGTTAAAAAGGAGAATTTGGCAATTTGCCATAAAAATTGTCTTAGAAAGGCAAAGGAATAAAATCATTTTCAAAAGTATGTCTGGCTTTATAGGGTTTTTGCACCAGAAATATTTTTGAGTGTTTTCCCCCCTTGCCTTCTTTTTTCTTCAAGTCAATCTTCAACCCAATGCTGAGTTAGAATTGTTTGATCTGGGCACTTGTGAAAAATTCTAGCTACAACATACAAAAAACTAATTCAGTGACAGAATATAAGTTCTAATATACACATACAAATACTCCTATATTACATGCACAGAAAAAATGCATGACTGGATATATTTACTAAATTGTATTCTCTCATTTTCACAAAAAATGTAAATTGTTAGTTATAAATTTGAGCTTTGCTGGCCTACATCCTCACAGAAATAGACATATTTCAAGTTCTACTAATAAACTTTACAGAAAATCCCTATAACTACACTATTATTGTAGACTGAGATAAACCTTAATGTGCAGTTATGAAGTGACGTAAGATAAAAGCTGTTATACTCGCTGTTTGTCTAGTCAGAAATCCCACCATCTTTATCTCTTAAAAAGATGTATTTTTCATGTAAAAAGACACATATCTTTAATAAAGCAAAGATGTTATTAAAAAYAAGCCCATGCTGGCAAAGCTTATCGACTATATGATGTAAACCTTAAATATAGTAGTAACTATTTCAGAAAGAATACAAAAGCTACATCAAAACGACACAAGACTAAGACTCACAAATGTAAGGAAATTTTTTCCAACTGGCCACAGAATAGGGAATTATCTTTTTCTGCAACTCACCCCATTTACCTAGGCAATGCAGCTCACATGGCAAAGTACAGTGCTAAAATAATTCATTGTTCAGAGACCCTTATCAGCTGCAAAGCCAAAGCTGGAGCAGGGCCATATCAGCTGCAGAGCCAACACATAACAGAGTGAAGAGTGGAAAGGACAGATTGCAGTGTCTCTCCACTCTACTATTGCTATTGCAAAATACCAGCCTCTGAATTTCCATGGTATTTGTTAGGTGAATGCCAGTTTATTATTCAAATGGAACTATAGCATACATGTTTGAAAAAGAGTGATACAGAAAACAATTCTAAGAGATTCTGCTATAGCTGCTTCATCCTCTTACAATGGTTCATTTTTGCACAAAATCTTCCACAGCAAGATTTCTAATATTATACAAAGATAGGAAAGCAAGAATAGCCTCAGTGCCATTTGTTTTAAAAAAATCCCACAAGGACACAGCATAAATCCTTACCTTTAGTTTAGAGCCTGAAAAAAGCGCACACACCAAACAAGAAAGCGTATGGCCCCAAGCCCCAATTCCCACCTCAATGTCAATCAAAACCTAGCATCTGTAATGTATGTTTTGATTTTTTTTTTAAATGAGGAAGGAATGATGCAAATGGTAACATCTAGACTTGTCATCTGTATACTAAAGCTTTCATTCAGCTGAACATATGCTGAAATTTAAGCATATTGAAACAAAGCCCAAGTCTCAACTGAACTGAATTCAAAGTGGCTGAGATATTAAGGTCTCACTTCTGGAAGATATATAAGCAGATGATAAAATCTGAGCATGATCTTAATTCTCATTTAGTTCCAAAACATAAACGTAAGTGTTAAAGCATCATCTTCACAATAATAGCTGTTATACAGCATTTTTCACCATTGGATCTCAAAAGTGTTTTACAAGGGCTTCAATTCTCTCTCTGTAAAACCGACAAGGTGGGCTGCCCCAAACCACGCAGCAGACCCGTGGACGAAGCATTGGCAGAACCAAGGGCTCCTGAAGGCCAGTCGTGTGGCTTTATCACAGACTGTGCTGCAACAGCTTGAGACGCATCTTAACATACACACGACCGCTTTCCTAAGCCGAGCGCTAGGTCCTGAAATTACAGTTAGAAAGGTAAAGGAAACACATTTTAAAGAAACCTTGCACAGAGATGCTTTGTTTTTAAAAATTATTTTCAAATAGCAAACCTGGGGGCTAATACATCCGTGTGAGGCACAGGAACCCCATGGCAGTTCAACAMCACCGGATCAGGCCTCACCTACACAAAGACGTGAAGATATGCACCCGAGGCAGATGATGCATCGCAGCTGTTCACTTGGGCATCCAGTGTGTACTTTCAAGTAAGCACAGCTCTCCTGATTTTAAGTAGATCCAAGATTTGAGTCAACTGGATACTATGATTTTAAAGTGCAATTTAACAATAATAAACTATTTACATAGGGCCTATACTCAAGGGAAACTTCTTTTTGTTAAACATGTGTTCTTTGTAAAACACATTACTAGACTGAAAATACAAACTGCACCTAGTGTTCTGCAATTCGTTTGCCTAATACAATGCTTACATACGTTTGCAGACACATTAGAAAAAGGGATCCTTGCTATCTGTGGTTCCTTTTTGAAATTTGTGAGATTTTTACAGTGCAGTCATCAGAGAGTCATGCATTTCTATTTAGATACCTTAATATGGATTTGGCATCTGGCCTTACCACATTTGAAATGCTGACCTAACTGCGTATGACAGAGCACGTATCTTTGCCTAAAAAAAAAAAAAAAAGAGCAGCTATACAGGAATATCCTGGGTATAGTCTTCATCCCAGTCATTTAAAATACTATTCCTTTCACATATAATAAAAAGCACATATATACCTGATTGACAAAAATCCAGTATTTATTTAGTCAATTAACTTTTAAAATAGAACTTAAAAAAAATAAAACACTGAAAAACAATTAAGTTGCTTTAAATGTTAAAATGCATAGGTCTGACATGTTAAAGAGGAGTCCACTTCAAGCCACTTCAAAAGACACTTACAACTCCACTACAAAACCGGGACACTGGGAAAACACAGGCAGCCTCCCGACCAGAGCGGCGCTATTAAGTAACCTTAAACGGATCCGTGCTCTCCCYTCCTCAGGGCTCGGTAGGACTCAGCCCTACCTCCCTGTCCTCCTCTGCCAACTGTGACCGCCCCTGCTGACCCGGGAGCCAACGCTGCTCGCAGCAGCGATCGTTGCTCAAACCGGAGACAGCTTACCAGCTTCCTGTTCAAAGAGGAATACTCTTCTGCATGGTATTTCAAAGGGGAAGGAAAATACAGGKTTTTTTTTAAGCTGCGCTAATAGATCACACCTGAAAAACATCTTTACGGTTTTCAAGCAGTGCTTTTCAGTCTTTTTGTAGTTGCTCCTATGAAATTAATCTATCTTACTGGACATATTTATTTGCAAAACTAAAAAGGAAAAAAAAAAGTCTAACGTTAAAAATATGTTCTAACAGAAATACCTATAAACGGGTTATCAAAAGATAAAATGCATTACTTTGTAATTTTATTAAATGTTAAGCTATATTAAAGAAAACTGCYTAAAAAAATCTTTATAGTACATTTTAGCTCCATATTTAGAAATAATGCATACAAGGAATCACAAATAAAAATTTAAAATATTCATAACCAACAGGGTAAAATCACAAAGGTAAATCCAAATAAATATTACAAAAATAAATTATTGAAGCGTACTCTGAAACATATACACATGCTTTTTACCTTCACATTACTCTTTACTACTCACTCTCTGGTAACAGTGCATTTCCCATAGGGATAGATTATGTAAATCTATACATATAGAAGAGTACGAAGCACAGTTGAAACAAAGACTAGCATCTAGACTGAACTTTAATGCATCTAAAAGTTACACCAGCTACCATTTTCCCTCCTAACTTCCTTCAATCTCTAATTATGTGACAACAGCAAAACCTCTGAACATAATTTGTGAAAATGCCTACACTTTATGACTTTTAATAGAGCCATAAACTGAAAGAGCCAACAAAAATACTATTCCACAACCAGTCACATTATAATATTTTAGAACTAAATACTACATGGTAACAGATACAGGTTCTGATACCCTCTTTCAAGCCAAATTCATCACATACATCTAACACACTGACAGATTGTATGTATTCCTAACATAAACAATTTCTGAAGTTCAGTGGTCTTAGTATTCAACTACAAAAGTATAAATAACACCACAGTATCTCACAGTCTGTTTTTTTTTTTTTATCAAAAATCTCTGTACAGTTTTATGACTGCAGAAATTCACATCAATAAAGTATTCCTAAACTGTGTGTTTTCACCTTTTACGTACCTAGAACCTGAAGAATATTTTTTTAGTTGAACGCATAATCATGAACACACAAATTTAGAAAGAACCACTGAAAGTTAATACATTTTTTATTTCATTATTGCCTGCACACTGCAGGGTGTCAATTTTGCATTCTTTAACGTCATTTGGGTTCTCCTTGGGGTCTGAAGTCTATTTTTATATCTAGGAGGGTGCAATTAGTTACCCTCACAGATAATACATAAAATAATGAGTTATTTTACTCAAAAGATACTTATCCCCTTTCTTGCACTGCATACTTAGACAGGAACTTATTCAACAAGTGGCTAGCAATGTTTCCTACATCTGAAGTAAGTTTGCTTAAAATATTAATCTTATGAGAAGTTAAAACCATAAATTTATATATGAAATTCAGGGACTGGACTACTTTTCCTTTGTATCTTAAATAAAAAGCAATCTGTGTCTACCTTCAGAGATTTGAAAGACATTTCTATCTGGAATTTCCGCTGTGTACCTGACATGTTTTAACATACAATAGGATATGAAGATGCTTCCCAGCATCAACTGTGAGCTCAAATGAAGTAATACTAACGCATATACAAGCTTACATTTTATCTTCTCACCAGATTAATAACTGAAGTTTTAAGAAAGTAACTGAAGTTTTAAGGAAGACCTCTCATTATTGTAATGTATATTATAAATCAAAAAGCTGCCGATTATGTAAAGAAAGAAAGAGATAGCAAAGTACTAACCATTTTAATGCACATGGAATCGGCTGCATTTTTCATTTTCATTGAGAAAGCAGTGTGACTTAGATCTTATGAAAGATCTGCCAAACTATTACCTTGTTTTCTGCAGCTTAGAACTAGTTGCAATCCCAGCAAAAGAACAGGCATTAACCTCATGATTTACAGATTTTACTACAGTATTACCACTTTCCCATAAAGGCTGTTTTCACACTTACGCTCCTTGAGTTTTAATTTGTTTTACGCTGCCCGTCCCTCTCTTTGATCTTCCCTGGCACCCGGCTCTCCCCCAGCTCTTCTGGGTGGTCTCCGCCAGAGCCCGGCCATCAGTAGCTCTCTCCATTGGCTGCCTTCGAGGGGGATTCCTATCAGCTGCGCTCGCACACGCAGCTGACAACTTTATTAGCTCGCTCGATGGTGCTTCAGAGCATCCCTCCACCRCACATCCGCCCTCCTCCTCAAACAACCACACTTTTGCGGTTGACTTAGAACAAATACTTTTATGAACACTCCAGCTTTTATACTCGATAATAAGGTTGCAATGAAGAGAAATTTCACAGTATGTGCGAGCCAGGGGTTGGTTTTCATGTTTGGGCTCAGAAAAATCAATCCTGGATTGATTTTTGTGTATATATCGTTATTGTCAGAGGATTAATTGATGAATTTTTCATTTGATGAGTCAGGTGGAATGGGCTCCAAGGCACATAGTGAGAAGAATTTTAATTTACTCTGCTTCTTGGTGCTAAGCAGCAAAATTATCAGTTGTGATACCTTATTAGAATTTTGTTACTCAAAAGAAAGAATAGAGTATGTGTGAGGGCAAAGCTAATTTTCATCTTAATTTTTAAAGCACTCCTTGTCTTCTTTGTAGACTTTCACACTTACTATCATTAAAATATATTTGGAATCCAGACTGAAAAACCTGAACCTGGAAAAACACATGAAATCTCAATTCAATAAAAGGTGTAACCCACACCTTTCAGCTTCACTTACACTGTATCAAACAAAATACCCTTTCAAACAAAATACCCTTTTTCAGGCTGAGCTTTTTGTTTTAAACTCAACTATAGAATTTGATCGTTTCCACCTATGATGTACTGGAGTCTCTTGGTATGAAAACACACAACCACACAAATTCTTAAAACTCACAAAAAGCTCTTGTAGCATATCCACTGAACCCAATGGTCCAGAACTTTGGATACAGCTTGGAAATACTCATTTGAAAGCTAGTACAAAGCTCTTACTACAGTTTTAAATTCCTCCAGTCCTGCTTGGGCCCTGTTAAAAGTACTGTTCCTCATGCAGCTGAAGGTTTTGCTGCTTGCTCTGATTTTCAAAAAGCTACAAGGCTTTATTCAATACTCTGGCACGCTAGGGATATAAGAAGTGCATCTACATTTTCCCAGGCCAGGCCAGAGACACAAAGGTGGAGCTCGTCCAGTTTTCTGGCACTGGAAGAGCCCTCATCCTCTAACGTGGAACCTCTCGCAACCCTCAGGCGAGTTTGCCTGAGCAAAAGAAAGCAAATCCAATCCAGCACAGCCTGTAATCACAGCCGAGATAAGGCTGTAAGATAACCAGTGAGATAAGGATATTTGATTATTGTGGATGAAAGGATAAACAGAGGCAAGAATAATCTTGTAGCGAAGGCAGAGAGCACAAAAATAGACAGACGTATCCCAAACTCTGCCACAAATTTACTTTGACAAATCACTGTGTTATTCAGGAACTCATCTATAGAATGACACACATACCATGCAGACAGCAAAGACCACCTCTTCACTGTTGTTTAAAATGGGCATTTCAGTAACACTTAGGAAATACAAAGGAAGTCTTTCCCCCTAGAAGACCAACATCTAAATTTGTCCTTTGAGATTCCCATAAAGYATTATTAAATGATACAAAATCAGAATGACCAAGGCACACAGAGAAATGTAAGAAAGAGGCCTAAAAGACAAATGAGATCATGTTTTGAAATTAAGACCAGTTTAAAGAAAGATCAAGCTAAGAACTGATCTATATGCAAGTCAGTACCGAGGGAAAGCCATTAACAGGGAATGACAAGGAGGCCACAGTACTTGATGCTTTCTTTTACTAAAAACAGTAAACATTTTTTCCCTAGCATTTCCCCTCTGTCACACATCTAAATAATCAATCATCTCTCCAGCCAACATGCCCTACTGGCTCATCTCAGTCTTGCTGTTACTCATCAGACATTTTGAATACGTTACCACTTCCAGTCTCCTTCTGAGTGCTCTTCTTAATCACGTTACTATCTGGCTTCCAGGCCTCCAGTGAAACTGTTCTCGTTCAAGCTACTCAAACAACATACTGTTATGACAAATCTCAGGCCTTGTCTGTATTTCTGCTGTGCATGACAGTTTAACAAAACGAGGTACTATTCTCATGGGTCTCCTTTCACTTCCCTAGCAACTCCTTTAAGGTCTCTTTTTGGGTTATAATGCTCTCTCCTACTATGTCTCACTATTCCCCCTCATATTCACTATGCCTCCATCACGCCCTCCCATCACCATCCAGCTTCAGTCATTCTCATATAATTACTATCCCCAATATTGATGACGCACATTTTTTTTTTCCTCTGACCTCAATATTACACAATACAGGTATTCACAAATACTACGTTAACATACTCTGTGCATCTAACTAAGGTTCAGGCACCTAAATTCTTCAGAAATATAGCTCCTTCCTAACCTAAGATCAAAAGGAATTTTTGAAATTTTTAAAATCAAAAGGAATTTCTAGAGAGAAATTTATAGCCAGACACTGAAAGTTTTGCAATGAAAAAGATTCCTCTATGTCCTGATTCACACTCCAATAATTTCTTACCCATATGCTAGTAATAAAGCATAGTTTAATTATAGCTTTTGATAAAACATCTACCTTAATTTTAGCTTTGTCCATATTACCCACTACAGCATTATCATCACCAGACCAGTTACATTAGTTAGTGCGCTACGAAGCACTAGTGCATGAATGAAGACAAAGTTTTGGTCACCACATCTGCAGTACCAGCCTCAAAATACAATAAGAACGTGTTCAGTCTCCTTATTCATCTCATGAAAGGCTTTGACTCAAGTTTCCTTTGCCAAATTACAAGCTCTTTTTGGCCTTCCCACCAATTCAAAATATCGTTTCTCTAGCTCCCTACTGTCGTAGGGATCAACTTTTAGATTCTGCCTGAGTAACTGCTTCCCATCTCCCGATTCCTTTCCTTCGAGCTCCCTTAGAGTGCTGCCTTTCGTCTGGCTAGGCTAAAAGCCTTCCTTAGYGGCATTTGGACAGCCACATCCTTTCGCCTGTTCATAGCTCTCTATACTTTCATCTCTACACTACAATACATTTCAGTCATATGCCCAAGAAAATCTTTCCAAGTAAGGCCATGTCTGTAGTCAAATACTGCATACATCAAGATGCATCTGCAGCCAATACACATTCTTCTAATTCCTTATGTTATTTTCTCCTGTATCTCCAAATTGCCACTGTGTTGTCTTGCCTTTGTCCTAACTTAGCCCCTCTTGTGAAGATGCAGGTGCCTCAAAGCACTCAAAGGAGTATAAATAATTTCCCAGTGCGAAGCAGAAATGTATAAAATTATTCGTGTCTAAATAGGGCTTGGGGTCTTAGTAAATGTTCTTGTGAGCTGCACTCCCCCTTTTTAGGCAGTCAGTGTATTTCATGTGTCTATAACTTTTTTAGTATTACTTTAGTTTTCACAACATGCTATAATTACATAGTACATATTAAATAGAAGAGCAAATGTACAGAGCAGAAAAAAATACRTGCATAAGATGAATTCTAAATATACTTAGTACATGAAAGTTTTTTCCTCAGTGAAACGAGTGCTGAAAAAACTCTTTAACAACTACAGTCTGGAAAAGAGTTGTGCAAGACTCCTTATTGCTATTTTTTTCCCCCAGATCTGGAATGACCACACATAGGCATAATTAGACAATTCAGTATTCATGAGCACTCAGTCCTGTGCTTCTGTAATAAGACTATTATCCACAGTGGTAACCAAGGAAGTCGAGCACACTATTCCCTTTATAGTCAATGGACAGAGAAGTGACTCTCCAGAAGGTGATTCAGAGTACCTAATATTGGGTAGTTGCTCTGTACTGCTTTCTGAAGGAGCCTCCCTCCTCCACAGAAGGGGCACCAGGAAGATTAGCCTCCCAGACAGCAGCTTTGCAGAAGACTAACCTGATCTAACTTTTGGCCACAGTGGTCCCAGCCTCAGCTGCACTTTCTTGTCCCCTTCTTTGTTCCAGCCTTAGCATTCAGCATCTATTTTATAAAGTTATTTTGGCACATTCCTTCAGCACCAAACTAGTCACTTGTGGGGCAGCAATCTGGGTGTACCAAAATGCTCAGCAAAGGATCCAGCCACCACTGCAAGTGCTTCAGGGAGCAGGAATGTATGGCCAGAGAGGTAGGAGCAGAGAGCAGAAGTCCATTTGCTTTTGCAATCACGAGCTGCTAATTTAGCTCAAGCAGAAATGTGATCCACAGCCTCATGGAAGGTAAATCTTCCATGGTAATTAAAGTTAGTCCCTGTTAGTGTCCATTGATGATGAAGATTCCTGTGATCATTCTTTTATCGTGTGCATTAAATATYAAGTGATGCATCTGCATCAAGATATCAGAAATACTACAAGCTAAAATCAATGATGATTCAGTTCCTAAAACTAGTAGCTACGACACATTCATAAAAGTCACTTCCTATTTCAAGTATTCAAAGAATAGTTTTACCCCGTGTTAAGCATCTCCTGAATTTCACTTCCAGCACCTGACATTCTGTAATCATTTTTCACTGTAAARAACACAAAGAAGTATCCAAAACTAGGACGAATAGTACTGTACTTTTTCCTACAAAAGAGAACTGAAGCAACTGGAAATACTCTTTGTCAAAAAYGTCACCGAATCAAGAAATTCTATACATAACATAAATACTAGCAGTGAAGTTGCAAACCTGATAAAATTGAGTCTTTTAGAAGAAAGTACTACTCTGCTACTTATACTTCAAAAGAGAGTGACTTCATGGAGTTAAGCTGCCTGTTAAATAAAATCAAATTAGACCAGTATGGGATTTCGTGCAGAATTTTCTGGAGTCTCATACTGTAACTTTAAAATCTACTAAAATATTTAACTATGGAACTTAACTGATACCAAGCACCTGATAAAATTTCAAGAGATTGTCTGGGGTTCAAGTTTTCAGAGCTATGATCCAATTCCGAGGCCAGACATTCATTCCAGGTGAACAGGACACTTATTTGGAGACAAGTTTCTGCTTATGGGCCATTTTCAGCCTAAAGGATCCATTCAAGTTCTAATTAGGTTACTAATTTTGCCCCATAATCACTACTCATATTTGGTTTCAAAAAATGCACATTAAAAAGTTCTCCTCCTGCTCCCAGACTTTTCTAAAAACCCAAACATTCATGCTAACATTGAGCATAACTTGGCAGCAGAGAAATCTGAGGATGAGGAACACGTGATCGAGCAGTCGGAGCAGCAAAGTTCCCGTTCAGTATGCGGCAGATATACTTCAGGATGTACACTCCAAACCCTTCTCCCAGAGGCCTTCAGTCTCTCAGTTATTCCAAATGCCTGATCCATTGTTTACCCTACAGTGGTCTAAAGGCATGGAAACCTTATGGGTGGGAGGAGAGGGGAGAAGAAAGGAGAACAGCTGCTTCTTAAAGAGGTAATATCAAAGTAAATAAACAGCCAGCTGGGGAAAAAAAAAGTATCATTTAGCAGCTTTAATGTCAGGTGCCAATTATTATACTTAATCAAGACACCTTTTTAAAACATATTTSCAGAGAGTAAAAACTGTCTCTTCTAAACATGCTGGTGTTCTGGAGCTATAGTTCTTCACTTATTGCAAAGGCAAAACTTCCTCATTATGGCTTCTTCATTACTGACACTGACTACAAAAATTCTGAATGAAACATTATTTTAGACATGAACAATGCAAGGTTCAAGATTCAGTTCTTTATCCCTTATACTCTAAAAACTACGTTTCATAAAAAAAGGCCTACACTAATGACTACACTTTATGCAAACACATKAAGGAAAATAACTAATACAATTCATCACAATATCTTGACAGAAAGGAGAAATGACAATAAGAAATAATAACTACGAGAAGAAAACGGGATTGGCATAAATAATCCCTAAACTTGGAGAATGGGATTGGGAGAGACAGGAACAAAATCCTCATCTATCAAAAAATAAGTATGAATTGACATTAAATATTGACACTTGAAAGAATGAAAACATCTTCCTTATTTCCTTCACAATGCTGCTACTTCTGTACAGCACCATGAGAGCATCATCCTTTGTAACTATGTTCTTAGAAAATTCCCTCTCTAAGCTTCCATCAGGAGTCAAAATTGCCTATACAGTCCTCCTCTTAAGAACAAGCCACCGATCTCCCTCCCAGACCAGCTACAGGGAGGAACTGAAGTCAAGAGACAATAAAAGACAGCCAAAAAAAAAAGAGAGAGAGAGAGAGAGAAGGCTTTTGGAGCTCTGTAAATGAGCTTTACAGAGGTTTGAAGGTATACATCTTTAATGATAAAATGATAAAATTGGAAAAAGTTCTTCCTTCCCCCACTTTTTTTTTTTTTTTTTTTTTTTAAGAAAAAATGGACTTTTCAAAGTTGGTTACCTGGAAGAGCTCAAATTTCTAAAGTGAGTATCTCGATCCTTATTTTCTGTAAAATTTTACAATTATTATTAAAAAGTGTAATTTGGAAATGTTGCTATTCCCACAAATACAAAGAGTTCTCTTTTGCATTTGGTATTCAACACTTACCGTAAGCTACTCATTAATAATTATAACATCATTCCATTATAAGTAAATGGTCTTGTAGTCACTGATTTTTATTTAACAAACTCAGTGTCTTTCAAGAAAAAAAAAAAAAAAAGCAATTTCTAATCATTTACATTATCCATTAACCATTAAATCTTCCAAATTAATTAACAGGAAAATCCCTTGATACTTCCAAATAATCAAGCTGTCAGTCAGCACTCTTACAAAATAACCTGCGCTGCCTTTCACAATCGTTTTTCAACCTGTAAAAAAGGGGTTTCTTTTCCAGAAGCATCACTAACTGCTTTCACTCTTCCATTGCACAATCTGTTGTGAGGCAGACATCCAAAGTAATCTCAAAACACTGTATGAGTGTTGATTTAAAGGTTAACTAGTCATCTTTTCTTTCCTTTTCTTTTTTTTTTTTTCCCCCTCCCCAAGTCTTCTGGAGGAGTTGCTCAATTAGCTTCCAAATATCATCTGAATTGCAGCCTCGGAGTCAACTTAGGGGGCAAAATGGAGAGCTGCTTCCAAGGGAGCATCAAGCCCGATTCCCTGGCCTCTGGCAGGAGGCAACGGCYGGCTGCCTTAGTTTAGCCAAAGAAACCCAAAAGACGCATCTGTATTAACAGCAGGGACAATCCCAAGTCTTGCCCCCTCCAAGGGCGCCCGATGCGCCGGCTCTGCCGGGAGGCCGCGCCGGCCCCAGCCGAGCGCCGCCAACCCGCCGCCTCCGCGCTCCGAGCAGGGACGGAGGAGCACCCATCTGCACCTGTCAATCTAGCGACCACTCCATGCTGGTCTTCAAATTCTTTGGCACGTCTGCATTTCCTCTCTCAGACTAAACTTTCCGTACTGTTTGCATCTAGCCATAGATGCCAGTCGTGCTTTGGACTTGTGCCTAAAATCCCACCTCAAGAACAGTCCTATTATGCAGTATTTTCCCCTTAAGAACCTTTCTGTCTTCCCACGAAACAGGAAAGGATGACAATGACCAGATCTAGAATTTACTACCAAAATATTCACTGACACCAACACATCATTCGTTATTATTATTATTATTATTATTTTTAAAAAAAGTGCAAATTCTACAGCTTCACCCAGGCAACACTGCAGGATACAATCAGGTACACTGAGAAAGTTTCCTTTACATTCCTTATTTCCTTTATGTTCTTATTTCTTCACCTTTTTTCTGGTTCTCTACAATGGACTTCCAGATATACCCTCATGATCTCCRTATTTATTCATTTATCACCCCATCAAAATTAGGTGAGAGAGCGCACAGCTTTCCCAGTTGGCTACAGCTACATCTTTTTGTTCTCAAGCTTCCCTTAAAATACTGATGTGTGATTAACGTGACGTGTGATTACAACATATAGCTGTTTGTGCACTACACAATGTTCACATACATTTAACCTGAAGTCCCAACATATACTATTTTGAACATATTGCGTAATTAGTTAAAAGTTACGCTTAAGTCCTGCAATAAGATTTGCTGGTTTCCCCTAACTTGCATCCATCACTTCTCTCCACAAGTAAGAGCATCTATAATATTTATGACTTTCAGAGCAGAAATGTATTGCTAACTTGTTCAATTTTCTATGCAGTCCCTTGGAAATTATTYAGGACATCTCCCTAGTCTGTAAAGTTTACGTAGGTAGTTTTCTCCTAGGATTCCTGAAATCATCTTCAAAACTGCTAGCAATTCTTCTTCTTTTTCATCATCTACAACGCCTCCTCCGGTTCTCACTCACTTGTGCCCGATGCCCTTCCCAAATTCCTACAAAGAGCCAGTGGTAGATCTGGGCTACTCATTTTCTTGAATAAGCTACATTGAAATAATCTTTAATACATTTTGGAATTTATCATAAATAGTTGCAGCATAGAAAAGCAGACATTTAAAGCTCTAAGAATAAATCTCTTTATCACTCAATAATTTTACTATTTTTTTATATAAACTTTCAAAAAAAATATTTTTTTTCCTACAGAGAGCAAAATTTTTCTATGAAAATGGCTGCTGATTACAGCACTTCTTCAACAACATTTGGCTTGAGGTTTTAATATTTTTGCAGATCAGTGTAACTAAACTATGGCTTTGGGCTGAAACCTATGACTCAGAATTTCTGCGTTTATGAGGTGAACCATTTTTGTGCACTAAATTGGCTGTAAAATCAGCAATTGCTGTTTGGGAACAGAACGTAGTAGCAATTTTTGTAATAATTTTTAAGCTATATAAAAAAAAWTCTTAGGTGTTTACAGGGACCACAAACATATATTCCTTTATAATCATTAAAAAGGCCTTAAAAAAAGAAAGGGCATGATGGGAAGCAAGGGCAAAATACAGTCTCAAAAAATAAGTACCTTGTAATTACTTGCACACAAAATACAAAATTTTAAATAGGGAAAATTATGGATGTTAAAGGTGAGGCTTTCCTCTGAATTGCAATCAAATGCAAATGGTATCTTTGTATAAATARTCTTTCGTCTGTTTGAGTCTCCAACATTTCTGCCAAGTTTTGCCGAACTCTTTTAGCTATTTTGATTTTGCTGAAAGTAATACTAAAGTAAGCCAGCTCCACTCCATTTTGCAAACATAACCTACACATTTCTTTGTAAATTTTAGTTCCTTATTCTTAATTTTAGTTCCTTACATGGGGTGCAACTACATAGAAAGATAATACAGTGACTTTCAGTCAATCATTAAAGAATGGAACGTTATATAAAAAAAAGGGGGGGGGGACAATATTGCCAAAAGAACCACTTCGGTGACAACGTGCAGTACAGTGTAGTCAAAAAGGYACCCAGAAAGAAATAGTTTGCAGAACTGTGCTTGTGATTTGATCGTACCTGGATCAGGAATTATTGACTCAGTCAMAGTGCAACCTCTCTATGACATTTGCTTTTTCGAGTTAAACTAGAACTTTAGAAGAATCTGCTCTTTTTAGAGCAACCTTTTTATTCATTAAACATATATAGGTATAAATATCACCATCGCATGCTTCTGAAGTATCTACTTGAACAGTTACCCACATACAGTCTTGAACATATTTCTATTTTAAATGTTAAAGTTCTGGTCTGACCTGTTTTTAAACAGATGATTCATTCTTAAGAGTTCTTTTAATAAAATAGAAGTTTTACTCATCAGAACATAGCCTGCACTTCTGCAGGCAAAATAAAGATCCTCCATACTTTTTAATATTTATCTGATATCTGATTCTCAAAATACTAGCTGATAGTCAGGAGACCAATGTCAGAGGCTGTTCCTTATCTACACAAGAACACCAGCACCAACACACACACACAAATCATAAGAGAATGGTTACATACCCGCTCTTTTTTTTTCATAAGACTTTTATAGAGATTTCAGCGGGATTAACAACTACCCTGYGAAGGCCGGCATGTTGTTCTTTTGTCAAGAAAAGCAAAGATACTTCACTGAAATAAAATTTATCTCACAGAGAATGCTGTAATAAACCACATGTTCTAATGAATATATTAAAACTACAAACAAAAAACAAAGGCAATCCTTCCAGGGTGGGGTGAAAATGAGCTAAAGACACTTACTGGGCAAGCTAAAAATTAACTGTATGCCAGTCAGCTATTCTACTAAAAAATCTACTATTTTCTTCACAAAATTCCTCTTGTACCACTGCTGAGCTAAATGTCAGTCCTTTTCACTTATTAACAGATTTTCTACAATAAYAATAATAATCTTGAACAGACATATACATACAAATATTTGTACTGCTATGATGGGGCGTTACTCTACAAGTAATTCTGATYAAATATAAGTTCCCACCTCTCCAATAACTTTGAGATTTTGAAATCAAGAAYACTTAAGAGTTAACGGTGAAAATGAAAAAAGTATTATGATCAACCTTGTACAATGAATTGCAGATATGTAGTATAAACTACAGTAACTGAAAATACTATCATCACTATGTAAAATCAGAAAACTGTCAGGCCAGATATGCAGCTACCTACATTTATGATGAAATGTCACTGCCACCTCCAGAGTCCMAGTTAGCCCCACTGCAAGCTCATGGTTAAGAACATACTAAGAGCATTTTTCTCAGGACACTACCATTTTTGGGAAAAATGTTCAAAGTTCCCTYTCAGGCTCTTTTTCCAGCACTGAATGCTCTGCTCTGGCTACAAGTCTGAAGGAGAAAGCAGTAGAAACRGCAGGGCCCATAAGATATGTCTACTTACTCCTACAAATTGCACACCATAAGAGTGAATTTTAAGATGCAAAGGAATACAATCACTAAAAACAAGTTTTAAAGAGCTAGTACAAGAATTAGATCAGTAAATAATATGGTTTCAACCTTCACTTTATAAATAAGTTTTTTTTAAATTCCTCAGACTGCAACAAAAATATCTTCATCCTACAAAGATTTAAGCAATGTATACACTCAGCCTTTATACTGCTTGTAATTTTTTCTAGGTAGCTTTTGCTGGTACATTTGCATTAAGAGAAACTATCCATACGTATTTTAATACTAATTTGCTGCTGTTGTTTCATTTGCTAAGTGATGTTTTGAAAACTAACATTTGCAAGAAAAATATTACTCATATTCAAGTTTAATCATGTTTATACAAACAAACAAGCAAAGACTAACAGTACACAAGGGTTTTTTGGGGAGCCCTACCAGGACAAAAGCTGCCTTTGTAGTTGGTCCAGAGCAGCCCTAAAGTCTTCAAGGTGACACCACTGAGAAGGGAAGGGGGAAGCACCACATCAGCAGCAGGTGCAGAATGTTTAATCTAGCCTTGAATGGCCACCATTTCCAACACATGGCAACTGGGCTAACAGGATTGACATTAGGGGACTCGCTCAGCAAGTACTCCGGTCTCTGAATGGTGGAGGCTTCTCTCACCAGCTGCCTAAGTGTCAATCAGCTCAAGGCGAATGTTACAGAGGTCACAGTCTGGAGCTGGTTCTCTATGCCTGACATTTCTATCGGTTAGTCAGAAAAACAATGAAAGAGCTACAAAGCCCAAGAATTACCATAGTCCCATTCAGCAGCACAACGAAACGGAGGGGAGTGGGAAAGGCCTCCCAACACAAAATGATCAACCTACCCTTCTCAAGAAAAACATCAGGAGAACTCAAGAGAAGAGAAGAATCCCAGACTACTAGCGAGATGCAGAGCCAGTAAAAACTCTGCAGATGAAAGGTTAATCTCAGACAAAGATATTACTTTTTAAATTACTGCTTATTTCCAAGYAAAACTGTATTTCTGTATTTATATTTCCGGGCAATGCCTTTTTAATTCAAAAAGCCCAGGCTTTTCAAAAACTCTAAAAGACAAATAGAAATCATAGGAAAAGTTGTAGAAGAGCAAAAATTAGGAGAATCATAATTTCGTTGGGAAAAATAATTAGAATAGCTGTTAAGCCAGAAATCCGTTGCAAGATGAAAGAGAAACTTATCTAGCATAAAAATTTTAAGATTCAGAAATAAGTTTCTGGACAAAAAACTAAAACAGCCCCCCTGTTTGCAGTAGTTGTCATTTTTCACATCTGTCTGGTAGGCAGTTAACATCAAAGAAAGTTTTGCAAACAAAATTAAAATACCKAAGATACCAGCATTTAGGTGGGAAGCTGGACTAAATAACCTAAATAGAGCAAGAAGATTGGAAGTTTGCTTTTGATTTCACTACTTTTGCAGTGTTAAATAAACTACCTAACTTACTTTGCTTCTACATTTTACCTTGAAGAAAGGGTTAATAGTTTTTATTTATTTTTATTTATATGCAGTATTTAAAGTCATGTACTGTATAAATGGTGGCATGAAATCCATTGCTAATACAGCCATAGACTTTAAGAATAAATCTSTATGAAAAGCAGGAATACAAACTGACTTCAAAAGTTTAATTTTCTACAGAGATAGAAAATCAGAATCCAATAATGATGAGATACTTGTGAACAAATAGGAGAAAGAGAACACTAACTGGCAACATAGTTTGTCATGAATGGTTACACTGGAATACTTAGGAGATTATTGTGAAATGAAAGCATAGCTACATTACATCACAGTGGCATAGAGGACCATATATGTCAAGGCTACTTGGGAAAAGAAATACCAATTTATTAGCATGTCCTCACGTATCAACATGATATCAGCTAGAAGAATTAAYTGCACTATCAGTTAAAAGAACAGAGTTCAAAATGCAACAACKCTTTAAAAGAATGAATACTTGTCAATAATRGCTTATCAGTTTAAAAACGATTACWTTTTTTTTTCAAATATTGTCCTTCATTTATGACRATTTTAGAATTATCAGTAGCCTCTGCTTTGCCTTAAGAAAGGGTACTAAAGCTAATGGTATCCAAATGGGTTTTGAAGGTGCACTCACAAAAAGCATTTATACACCAAACCATCAAGAACATTTTGTGGAACATTTCTCACAGAAACTAAAATTGGATTTAYTTAAGTTCTCCACCTACAGTATTCTTAACATTTTAGTGCAAAATTCAAAGTAAATAGTCTACAATTAAATTGTTGGCGAAAGAAAAATCTTTTTTCTCTCTAAATACTACACTGACACAAACTTACAAAAACAAATTCTAACATGAAGAAGAAATATAGCAGTTCAGTAGTTGTGGATTTGTTCGCCTTTTTAAGATTTCACAAGGTACTGTTTTTCTGCCTGTGCCAGTGTAAATAAAGCTTTACAGATTTGAGCATATGACATGATGTGCTATAAAATCAGTATCTGTATAGGGTTTAGAAGGTGGAATTTTTGTTTGGTTGTAAGGTTGGCTGTTTTTTTGGAATGGAAAGTTGTCTTTCAAGAAACGCACGAAAAGCAGAGGTTAATATAACATAYGATTATGGATTTATTTACTGGTCAAAAAAATCCTCATAAGTTGTGAAAATAAATGGAAATCCAGTAGAAGTATTTTGGTTCTGAATCCACCATATAYACCCTATGCTAAGTTTTATACATAAATAAAGTTGCTACTTCATCTCTGGTTTTGGAGATATAGGAGGAGCTCAGTCTCTCATATGGAGAAGAATTAAAATAACCCCCCAAAATGACGCAAATCAAAGTAAAGTATATATTGCTAACTACAGTGCACTTGCATTTACAAGAATTCATAGAAGTATCACCTTTGGACTCATATATTCTAAAAATATTCCTGACTTAAAGACATGGTTAAAGCAAAAAGGGGGGAAAGATCCACTCAGATGAAAATGAATCTTACACACAGAAGAAATTAGGCCAGTAAGCTTCATTTTCTTATTACAGATAAACTAAAAGGCTAAGCTCCTCTCAATCAAAAACAAAATGGTAAAACAGCTCTGCAAGTCTATACAAAGCTTTGTTTAGGTTGCATTTTCCTCAAAACATGCTAATTTACTACTCTTACTAAACAATATAGGTTTACTTAGTTAACTCCTTTCTGAAACAGTGTTTTCAAACTATTCACAAGAAAAATAGTATATTTYAACAATGTTAATATGAATGACATTCTCTGAACCTAAAAAAAGAATTCTCATCTTAGAATTCTGTGTTACTAAGAGCAGTTATATTAGTTACTATTAAGAACTAACATTCACAAAGTGGCACCCAAGAAATGGCAAGTAGTAACTTCACAAGATCCAGATCTCAATTGTAAAGCAAAAGTAAACATAATAAGTATCTTCTTTATTCTGTAAAGTGCACAGTCTGTAGCTAGATAGGAAAGAAAGGCTAGATTCTTCTTTTGCACAGAGTTCATTTTTTTACAGCTGACCTTCATTTTGCTAAAATATATAACATCACCTAGTTTATTCATTTCTCTGTAAAAGCAGGTTTCTCAAGTATAAAATATTAAGTTTCTGAAAAAAAGTAAGACTCCTTTAGTTAAGAACCTGGCAGTTGAAAAAAGTTATTTAAGACCCATAAAGAATGAAATCAAAGCATGAAAAATGGCTGGCTACAAAACTAAAGCAAACCTACACCCAGTAACTTCTCATGTATAAGTGTAATGAAAAAACAGAACTTTAGCTCTAGACTTCAGTACCTTTTGAATAGTATTACTGTTTCACTTACTGTATACTCTTGCACATAATTGTTCATTACAAGTCTTCAAACCATTTCAGAGCTACCCTGTTTCACTGAAATCGCAGATATCCATCTGCGAACAAATTGCTCCACTTTCAATTCTGACTCATTTCAGTGTCTCTTGGATGCTTAGGGTTTACCTAGACAAAAAGAAGAAGTCATCTTTTGAGAATGGAAAGCAGTTTCCCAGCTTCATCCCTAGTAACTCAAAAAAGCATATTACATTTAAATGATCCTGTCCCTTTATAATATTAATTACTGCATGACACATGATCTTGTATACAAGTTCAATGGAAAAAATGCATTTTCTCAAATTCTAGATAATGAAGTCTTAATATTTTTTAAGAGCAGTTAGAAGACTCTAGGAACTTCAGCTTCTCTTAATAATGAGAGTAATAAAAATAAAAAAACACAGACCTTTCCATATATCATAAGTACTCAATGTTCTTCTCTGCAAGACAWAGCAAACTGCATAATACTACAGATGGGTTGACTATTGTATCTTAGAGGTAAAAAGACAAAGAAAAAGCATGTTTCTGTATCAACACCCACAGTTTTAATTTAACTAAAATGGCATATTATCAAAGTTGAAGCACTGGCCAGGGTGTCAGAAGACAGGAATATAAATCTGTTTTGCTACAGATCTTTTGCATAGCAAGAGTCAATCTCATTGCACTTCAGTTACCACGATACGTACAATGGATTTAATTTCTTCATTTCTGCTTTTTGAGAATCCTCAGTAGTGGGAATACATGCACCCAATGCACTGACTGTAATGAACTTTCCTGCCTTGACTGCAATCTCTCCCATAATATTAACACAAAAGGAAAGAGATGTAAAATAATCAACAATGTACTTTAGAATAACGTGATTCCATTTAAGATTCACAATGGTTAGATTAAATGTCACATACTATGATTTTGCAGTGCTGGTCAGAAAGAGAGATTTTGCMCACAGAACATTTCCTTTTCATCTCAGTACTTTTTAAAGATTTTTTTTTTTAAGCCAGAAGTTCAAAAATCCAAATAGCCTTGCCAAATTCAAAGTACTTTGATTCAGTAAAGGTGACAGTGGGAAGAACAGGTTACATATTCATGGTGGCATCTTCTGACAATAACAGGCTGGGTTTTGAAAGGTTAAGATCACTGGTAGTTCAAATAGGCACTTCATTAACTATTTCCAATAAGCACAGCTTAGATGCCACCCATGAAAGACAGCATAGCAAAGGCTCCTATGCCCAATGCCTTGCTGCTTCTGTGGGAATCTGAGGTACTTGCCCATGCCACCCACACACCTGGATAGAGGTCCCCTAACTCCTTTTTTCCCCTCTATCCAGAGCCCTTTCTTCCTGCCTCATCCATGAAGCAATGTTGGCGGTATTTTTCCCTCTTCTCTCTGTACTTTTCTRGACAGCAACACCCAAAGCCACCTGATCAAGACAGCTCTGAATGCTGACTGTTCTCGGGCAATCAAGAACCATCCTTCCCAACTCCTCCTCCTATCTTTTTGCTGATACACAGAGTATTGCTCTCCTCTCTCTTTAATTTCTCTCTTCCTCTGGACATATTTTGTTAAATTCTCCTGCAAAAAGGAGGATTTAATGGTCTCCTCTAGACACCTTTCCCTTTGCTCAGTTGTCCTATCACTTTTCACTTTCTTCATTCTCTTTCTTTAGGCTTTATCTTACTATACAAAACTGTTGGTTCCTGTCCTCTCCCCATGTGCAAGGTATAAGTGGCCTTGCCTACTTGTGAACTGTGAACTTCTTCATGCATAAAAAATACACTACTTGGTTTCCGTAACTTTTAACTTGTCCTTCATTTGAGCAATCTAACCAATTTTCACATCCTGTGGAGAAGTGCCTCATTCAGAATCTTATCCTTTATGTTTCTTCCTATTGCACTGTAGCTACAAGATATTACACAAGCCCTTCTGTTGTTCTACTAATCTTTATTAGAACATCCTCACCATCCTTCTTTGTGGGTACCCATTCAGCACATTGCATATGATAGCTGGTGGAGTTTATAAATCCCATAATTATACTTGAGAGGTCCAGAGGCACATACTGCCTTGCCATTAGGACATCATAATCATTTAATATAACGGTTTTAGACTTAATTGCCCCTCAAATAAGAGAGGTCCTCTTTTGGGAACCGTGGTTAGATTTTATAGGTCAGCGCTGAATCATTTTTGGACAAGATTCTGGAACAGTCTATGCGCTGTGACTCACAACGTGAGTCTGAATGCCTTATCTTATGATCCCAGCTAAGATTAACCAAGAATTGGACAGCAATCAAGTTGCTGGCAGCATTACATCATTTTATGTAGCCAAATGGTAAGCCATAACGTATGAGGTACTACATAGCCAAAGGACAGCTGAAAGGAGGCAGACCACCGCCTAGCTGTTCCATGCTCATAAGTAGGGGGGAAATGGTGCACAATTATAAAACTAAGTTCACTGCCGTCAGCTAGGCTGCTGATTTTTCAGATCAAGAATGAAACAAAGGTAAATGACAAATCTTTTTAAATCTGAATGAGCAGACTATCACAGTAATTATTGGATAACTCTAATGCACTATACTTGAAGATTAATATAGACAATGCACATGTCTTAGCTGTCAAAAGAAGTTGTGTGGTTAGGGCCACTCTTAACTCATGCTCAATAATCCACCTACTTTAATGAATCCAGAACAGACTAATTGAATTCTGAATCTGACCAACGGTAAGTATCAAAAAGCTTTTCCATTTGACCAAATAGTTTCATCACACTACTCAGAAAAGTGACAAAACCTTCTGGCCAAGAAAAAAAAAAATCAAACAATAAACCCAAAGATTTTAATCCAGTTAATCTGCTCGACAACAGGCACCTCAAATAAAYCTCAGAATAAAAATTTTATATTTAAAAAGGAAGGGAATTTCTTGTTGTTCATCTCTGCTTTGATGGTTAACGTGCACTCATACTGCAGCAAGGGGTGGCTGAGGAACAATTCATTGGCCAATCCTTAAGGCTGATAGATTTCCAACTGTATGACTTTATTCCGCTTACTTAGAACTTTACCAAACTTCAACTATATTTGATAGCAGCTGTTTGCCTCAGGCTGAACTGTGATGAAAATTTCACACAAAACAGTTCATCTATATCAAAAAGAAAGTCAAAATACAAATATATTGGTTTGCTGATTTTGTGACAATCTGGCAAACTTTCCCCTGGAACATTTTAGTGCACCTGTGTTTTGGATCGGGGACTTGAAATTTGGCTAGGAATTACTTCTCCCATTCCTATAAGATTCAACTTAAAGTCAGCCAAGTTATAAACTTTTGAAAATTTACAATTTACACACTCTCAGTAGATCCTTCTTAAATTTTAGCAGCTAAAGTACAAAAAAGCTCCACACAGCAAATGCTTGCTATGCAAATGGAGTCCTGCACTTGATAAGTACAGGTCCAGACATGTGAATGGAAAACAGAGACCTGTGTAATCAGTGTATCCAGGGCGAGAAAAACAAAATCACGGCAGAAGAAAGCCTCCCAATTCAAATGAGCTGGACCTCAGGATAAAAGGGAGGGAGCAGAAGACAGGCAGTTATTTGAACACAGATCTCAAGATACAAAGCAGAAGTCTGCAAGTTGGCTGGCAGGAATGGGGGACTGAAACAGCTTGCAGGATTTACTTCTCAACCAATATTAACTGCCCAGAAATGAAACTCTGAAGGATAGTACCCCATAAACTGTCTACAATCACATCCTCTGGCAAGAACAGTGATACTCCAACTTCCTCCTCAATTCTAAATGTTGATTTCATAGATACTCATACAACTTGTATATGAATCTTACACAAAAGATTACTTCTCCTGATAAATATCACCAGCAATACAGGTGTACATGCATTTCAAAATAGGCTGGGAAAATACCTATAATGGGAAGCATTTTGAAAGCCACTGCTTTCTCATAATACATTTCATTAAAGAGTAGCAGTACTGCAAACTGAAACATCACCAAGTTAAAAAATGTCTAAGTGGAAATAAATCAGCCTCTTCACGTATTTGCGAAGATATCCTCAATTATAAACACATAAATTGGTTTTCCTATTTAGATCAGCGCACAATGCAGTTGGTGTTTACCCACAACATTTAAGAGGCAGACTCCCACTTTAACTGCCCATCATCCTCCAAATTTATGTCAGAATAAATTCTAATATCTAGAATTTGATCTTAAAATGTTACTATTCTTCCAATAGCAGCTCAGAATATGGATCAAAGTTTAGCTGTACTAGTTACTCTAAAAACATTATACAGACTTTCCTTACCCCATGAAAAAATAGATGTATTTTTTTTTTCAAAGCACACTCCTAACTCATTTACTGTATATGAAATTAGTCAATAGCTTTAAAGAACACCACTATTTACTTAATAAAGTCATACACACAAAATAGTATGGTAAGACACTCATGCAAAATCTGATACAATCTGATGCTCCTTAATTTGGAGTGCTTTGATTTGCTACCTGAACTTTCATTAAACTCACTACATTTGGGGTATTTTTAGTTTCATTTTTAAAATGGAATGACAAAACACTTTAAAAGATTCATCATCTGGAGTTACTCTTCTATAGCACAGTACCACAACCAATACGAAATGCACACCATGAAGCAAAGTCTGCTTGAGAATCTTGAGTGATTTCATGCACATAGTGACCCTCAGGGGTACGTCCTTCCCCAACCATAGACCTAGGATACTGATTCCTGTAAGACATCTTTAGAAGAATAAAACAAATGAATTATAAAACTTTAAAATACTTAGCTGTGTTAAAAATATTTACAGCCAACATACTCATGCTTCTGTTCCATCCCTTCCAGAACGGCTTGGAATCTTTGCTTCTCAGTAATAAAAAGTTAGCCATAAGAACGGGAAGATAATTTTCACATTAAACCTGTCTCAGGACTGGATTCAAGTATTATCTTCATGAACTTCAGGCTCGTGTTACTTTAGAGGCAGAGAGGGGAGAAGGAAGGTGACAAATTTGCATTATTTTGTTTAAGAAGGGGGAAGCCTTCCTGGCAGGATGCTCTAAAAAGAGGTTTGGGATGTTACGAATGCCGGGGTCTGGGGGATGCCCGGGACACAGCAGTCTGCCTTGTAAAAACCTTACTCGCCTTGACCAGTAGACGTTTACAAGCCATGCCTAAATCACTCGCTTTGTTTGGGGCTATTCCACAGCTCACAAGGACGCCCGTGCAACGGCCGCGGGAAGTCAGCTTAAGCACAGCTCCTAGAAAGGCTCATTTGCCTAGCAAAATCCCTCACCTCCGCTGGCGCCCTCGTTAGCAGTCTCATTAGGGAAGGCCAGGATGGAAAGCCATTACTCTGCCGTCACCCTCTTCCCTCCAGAGGTGGCCCGCTGCAGAACAAGGCCGAGGCACACTGGCCTGTTCTGCACACCAGCTTGGAGGGRTCCACTCTCCAGGGCTGATAGCCTGGACACCTTTTCCAAGCACAAAGTTCATGTAAAATAAGATTAAAAAGTAGACCTATCGCCAAAACTGTTGCTAATCACAGACTTCAAAAAAATAAGCGTGTGGGGGGGTATGTTTCAACATCACTAGTAAAATAAACGTCCTGTGACCGTATCTAAGAGCATTAAAAGAAAGCCAAAGCTCCTGTGAAATTGGTAATTACTGCCTTCTCTTTAAATTTTCCTGTTCTACGTGGACACACTGCTTTAAAAAAACCTTGAGACTTACAAGTAGTATCTTGACAATTTATATACCAAATGTCAGCACAGTAAATACGTTGTATATTTGACACTGATCCAGAACTCTGTTATACAGGAGCAGCAGACAGATTTCACCCACCAGAGCAACGACATGTCTTCAGGTTCTATATAGTTTTTATAAGACTATGTCAACTGTCATCCTTAGGAACCTTTTGTTTTTAAAGAATTACTACCTATTCTTAATGAGTTCCTTACTTAAAAGTCTTTCAACAAAGATGTCCAGAGGGGGAAAAAAAAAAAAAAAAAAACGTACATCAGCTATATCATGTTAAATCACAACGCAAGTCAAACTGGCTGACATTTGGAATAGCATTATCTTTGAGGAACAGTCTATATAATTCCTTTTTAATATATTGTAAATTACTGGGTTCAAAGAAAATAACAACCTGAAATGGTACTTTTCAGGGCTGTAAAATAAATTCAGTGTCCCAAAAAGAGAAAAAGTAATATGCAAACTGCAAACCCAAAAGACACAAGAAATTAACTAAGATTTTGCTGGAATGCCACACATGTATTAACTTTTATAAAGTTACAAGCAACTCAACAGTTATGATGCATTTATCTTTCGCTATATGCACATTTATGTACATACACATACGTATGTGTATGTATGATACATACATATCTCCACAGAGAGATAATAATAATAATAATAATAATAAAAATCAATGCTAGAGAAAAAAACTAGCTGAAAAAATGTATTTGACTAGCTGTAAGTAAAAACAGATCATAGCATAGAACTACTACTACTACATGGGCTGCTGTAAATTCTTTTAAATTAAATTCTTAATAAGGAGCAATATGCCTAGAAAAAATGGACATATGATGAATGTTTTCAAAATATTAATTAAATGAAACTGGTCATCAAAGTTGCAAATATTTGCTTAGTGTTTTTGCTGCATAAAGATTATTTTATATTGGGGATCTTGTGAAATTCTATATCTACATTTTAAGAAAATTTGATATGACATGTAACAGTAGAATTTGGGCCATCATTTACAGCAGAAAAAAATAAAGATTTTTTTTTTCATTGAGAAACGGGCACTTCAACTGTTCAGCTAGATTCTTACACACAGTCCTGAATTAGACCTCCCTTTGCTCTTCTACTTACATTCTACTTACTGTCATACTTAACATTAAGCTCTATTAAAAAAATAAATTAAATGTACAGAAAACCTCACAGAAGAGGATAGCTAGAAAAAGTAAGCATATAGTAGAAAATGTTAAAGAAAAGTTAATTTGAATTGAAACAGCTGAACAAAGATCAACACTATATTAAGGAAGGATCTATTTCAATGTAAGATAAATAATGATCTAACATCGTGAATATAAAAGCCACAACAAAATGTTAAGAATGGTCATAGGCAACATCAATARAAAAGATCAAATTAATGACGTTTTTATGACCCTGCTTAAATAATCATAGCCAGTAATGTTTTATTCAACATGACCTATTAATTAATAAATAGTTTAGTCAGTTGTGAGTAGTAACTGTTTTCAGTATTTCTGTTTTATGATGACAACACTATCATTAAAGTGGAATCCCAAAATCAATTGTTTTTATCATCACCACCTGATATCAATTGAATATTGGTACTACAGATGGTGCTAAAATCAGTACAAATATCATCAGGCATGAACCAGGGCTGTTAAATCTTGAAAATCCTGCATCTTTGATCTTAATCATGCGTGATGTGGAAGGTGCATATTCCACATGAGTAACTTCTATATTTCATGGAAAAGCCTTGTGTTACCAACATTCAGGAACCTGTTCCAGAAGACTCAGTCATATCACTTCCAACACTGGAGGAAGAGTTGGGATTCAAAACACAGACTCGGTTACAGAGAGTCAACACAAACTCAATCACCTGTGCACTGAAGCACTGTAAATGTTTTCTGTCTRTATTTTTCAAATGATTTTTAGCATAAATAGAACATTTACTTGTTAGCCAAGCGTGTGTGTGTGTGCGTGTGTGTGTATATATAGATATATATATATATTCTTCAAATAAATTTGAAATGGCAATGAGTTCAGAAACAAGTATTAAAATAAGTGATAATATTTAACAGGTTAAAATATTTAAGCATTCAAACTCATCACAACCATGCAACAGTATAAAACCACAGCACTATTAAATACAACTCTAGCCATCTTTCACAGCTGGAAGAGCAATTAAATTTAATCACTATCCGAAAAAGAAAAAGAAATGAAGATAAAGTTGGTCTCCCTCATGTATCAACAACTACTTACACCCAGGCTTCATTTTCTGTTCTCCCCTCCAAAGCCATCACACCGCCTTTGGCATCATAGAGATTGAGGCTTCAYGTAGCATACAATATAACAGGTTATATTGTGCCAATCTATCCCTTTCCTAAGAGGAYTGGAATTGCAATATGGTATAACAAATGGTTGTGAAAGGAAGATGGTACACCTGGACTGCACCAAAAATAATAATCAAATCGAATAGCCTTAAAACATGTTTTTTTCTCTCTTTAAATGTTGCTGAGGTAAAAGGAAACAAGTTATAATCCCAGAATTAAAAATAAATACGAAAAACATCTATGTTTTGACATGTTTAAAAAATACYAATATTTTGTAAGTTAAAAAAAAGTAAATTAAAATAGGAGGTTTTCACAGCCGTATTTGTTTTTTCTCAAGAGAAATCACTAAAAAGGAATAATTCCATAAAACTACTGCCAATAGTTCCTAATGACATGTTTCACTCTACTAAATGTACTCACACTGTTTAATTTTAGGTAAGAGTCTATTTATTTTTTTGCAACAGATACATCCCCATGTAACCTTTGTCCTAAATGAAACATAAAGCAAATTGTCTGGGATGGGTGATAATAATAAGAAAGCAACACCATTTATTAATTTTGTATAAGTTATCCTCCACCCTAGAGATTCCTTGGAGGGGAAGAACACGTCTGAATTTCACCACGCAGTGCCACAGGCACAAAGTGAGAGAAACTAAACAAGCACATCCTGAAGGGAGAGAAAATGCCTGCAGCAGCAAATGACCTACTAYACACCTCACTCACAGGGTTTTGATGTTATAATTTGTTAATTTCAGAGAAAAAGACAATTACCAACAGTTTTAGTTTGTTCTAGCAGAACTATTAAACTTTTTAAAGTTTTTGATCAAAAATGACATACATTGTTCTAAAGATCTGGGTATTTTCAAAAGATTACAATCCTGAGTAGATTTGCATGACAAAGTCTTTGCCAGATCTATTTCCTTAATACCTGAAGCAGCAATGTGCATTATTAGAACAGTACTAAACCATTTAAGGACAAAGTATCTCACATTTATTATGTGAACACCTATGCATTAGTTACTATTTTCTAGCTCAATGCACAGTAAGCAAAAGATAATTTCATTCAAATATGGWTTTCATGGTATGAATACAGAAATACTCATCTCCCTATTGACTTGGYAAGTCTTTTAAGTAATGGTTCATTTGAAAAAGTCAACAGGGTATTGGCAGTTTAGTATAATACTAAATACACACACATGCCATATCTATACTGATAAAYATATGTACTACTATTCCTGTGATATATATTGCAGGGAATATAATTTACACATTATAATGCATTACATTAGCTCGGCGTTAGTTTAAACATCTGYACATCTACTAAATATGACACACCACCTTTTAAATTTGTTCAAAAAAAATCAAATATTAAAAACTGAACTGCTAGTGAGTTAACTTTTTTTCCCAAAAAATGTACATCACTATTTCTTCACAGTAAAATGCATACAAATTTCACTATGTAACCAGATGTACCATGAAACAATACTTTTATAAGTTTCACTATTTTAATGTACATAATCTAATTAAGATAAAACTGAYTAAGTAGCATTACAATTGCACTCTATCCTGAACAAACATGCTCAGAATAAACAGAAAACAAGGCACTGGCTACTGTTTTCCTTTTTTTGTTACATTTTTTTAAACACAAAGCAAAACAAAAGTAATTATTTAAGAATAATACATCAGTTAATGAACAATYAAAAATTTATTCCATGGAAATGAATGCAATTTTAGTAAGTTAAAATTACGCCTTTAAAATGATATTCCTTGAGGAATAAAAATGCTTAAAAATCCATACTCCTTAGTATTGTGCCCCTCACCAGTCCATATTACCACAATTATTGACAAGACCACCCCGAACAAAAAAACGTTACCAAGAAAAGCATGAAAGCCCTTTTGTATTTACTTTAAAACCTTCATTGCATGATCATATAAGCATAGTCACAGCTTTTGCACTCCAGGAAAGAACAAAGTTCCCATCCTAAATGGTATTGTCCTGTGAAGGTATTGCTGTGTTGTTTGAGCTAAACTGCTACCCTAACAAAAGCTGCTCGACTACTCTTTGGCCTTGAAATGCGAGAAACAATGACTCTGCAGCAAAATCAGCTGAAATAAATAAGTTATTCTGATTTACTGCATTATGTACCAGTTTATCTGCTCAGATGTGAATAACAGCAAAGCTATGACACTTCCTCATAMTCAAATCCTCTGAATCAAACCAATACTGGATTATAAATTTATTTACCTCCAAACAGGATTCTTAAGAAGTGGTCTGTATAATCGAAGTCACCAATAACTGCCCTATTTCCAACTACAGTCATACAGTAGGTATTTATCCATTTCTATTATAAATGCCATACATATTGCCAATTTAAAATAAATATTTTGAAGATCCATAATATAACAGAAAGATGTGTCTCGCATTTTTGAGCAGTTAAAAGGCTACAATCCCACAACCAGCTTCTCACAGGTGGATTACTGAATCTTCTCCACATCAGCACAGTAACAGGTGTTCATCCATCCAGCTGCTGAATGGAGCCAAATCAAAAGTTTAACGTTTTAAATAAAACYCTACATGCATAATAAACCCTACCAAACAAACTCATCTATTCAGGAAGCACAAGTGTCATTTAGAGATCATCCAGAAGAAAACAATGAAGTTGTATTTATGACACATTTTGATTACGTATTCACTRAAGTCTTGTTCAGTTACTGTCCAGTGCTGTCAGTGATTCTGCTTCCTTTAAGAACCAAAAGTGCAAATAAATAAATAATTAAAGGATAGGACTCTTATACTAAACCCATTCATACATAATTTACCAATATTTTGTACCATATGCATATACTATAACATACTCAATCAAGTCTTTTTTCAATCAAGTCTTATTTTAAAATAGCTCCCTTCCAAAGATCATGTGACACAAAAAAGTCAAGGATACTAAAAATTTCCCATAAACCTAGAAATTATAAAAGATAAGAATTAAGACAAAGTGCTATGAATTTCATTTCATAGTAGTGCTGTTCATCTATATAGAAATCAACTGGCTTCCCATTACCCTAAGCACGGGATGTTCATTTCATGCTCTACTTAGTTCTTCTAATTTTCAGAAAGAATTCTTAGTTAATGTATATTATATATTTCAAGCTTATCTAGAAAGCTCCTGATGTTTTTTGTAGAACTAAAAATGACTATTTCCAGAATAAGTGTGGAGGCAGAAACACAGAAAGGTAGCAAATGTACTGCTATATTTTTATGTAGAATTTTATCTCCGCTCTTACAATTATYAGGCTACAAAAAAATAACAGTCTGCAATTTATTCTGTGCGCTCAAGTAGGTGACATCATTTTTGAAGTAACAGTGAACACAGTTAAGCAAAAGCTCRTAGGTTAAAAAACAAAACAGAGGGAAAATACAACGCAAGTGCAAACCCAATCTATCTCTAATTTTTTCTTTTTAAACTGAGGGTGCGGAATCCTCAGCTAATTATTCCATTTTATTGATAGCATTTTTCCCAAGGGAAGTTATTTAAAAAGTTTAACCCCTGAGCAAGTCATGGCTTCTCCTGCCTTTGAAAGTGTCAAGTGCATTGATTATAACTGCAGGAAGTGTTACCTTCTACCCAGAGAATCTCACCCTGCACAATCTTAAACACTGTCTCTCTCCCAAAACGGCTTTGATTCAGCAATTCAGACCGCTTCAGCTGATATTAAAGGCAGAAGCACCACAGAAAAGGGATCAGCAGTTAAAACGAAATACAAAGAGGGAAAAAAAAAAAAAAAAAAAAAAAAAAAAAAAAAAAAAAAAAAAAAAAAAAAAACAGATCTTGGATATAGTAGCACAAAGCTTGAGAGAAAAGCAGATTTGAAAAAGACATCAGAGTGACTAAAAAAAGAACAACATGACAGAAATTAAACAAGATTTTTATGTTTCGCCTTCTATGCGTTTAAACTCATCTCAACCTCTATTGAAATTCTGATCATGCCCAAACCCCAAGGCTTTTGACATACTTTCAAAAATCCACACCCCCTCTTCCTCTTTTCTAAGTCTCCAGAGTCACTGCTAGGTATCCAACAAGTTGAAGGGAGTAAGGAGGAAGGGGGAGGGGGGAACTCAAATCTGCATATGATAAAAAGGCCATTTATACTCACACTAAACTTTGTTGTTAAAATGATCATGATCAATTTTAAATATTCAGTGTGTRTTTTTATTCCTCTACATAGCGAAAAGAAAGCTTAAATGACTTGGAAAAAAAATCTTTTCAAGTCACATACATCCAAATAGTCTCAACAGTGTTTTTCTTAGGTCAATGGCAAAGTAAAAGACGACTAACACAAGGTGCTAGACGATACTATGAGCAAGCCAGTCACTAGAATAAAAGATGACAAAGTCTTCCTTAATTAAATTTTATATTACTAAAATCATGTAGCACAGAAAAATGTAAGAATGTAGCTAGACACAATTATTGAAACAAGGATTACACACATCTACGCCTATCTTTGAAACAATGTGCAAAATTCCAAAGGATAATTAGATTTCCTGAATTGCAAGTGGATATTTTTTTTTCCTCCAATTCAGTCCTGACAGGGCCAGAAGGTAATGATACATCTGCCATGATGCAACAAGCAGACCTGTCTTCTGTCAGACTCGGAATCAGAAAGGAATAAGCTGTCGTTAGCAACCTCTCTCCAAACAGTAGAGCTGTCATCTCATTGTTTTCCTTTGCTGGCATGGGGGCTGCTGTGGGCTTATAGACCCTGTCACTTCAATATTAGTCTAAGCTTTTAACCTTTTCTTCAGTTTCTGACTCAATAAATCTTCTCTAGAGCTTATTATGTAACGGTACATATTTTGGGATCAATTAATATTATTTCCAAGCACCTATGCAATTTTTCCTTCTGTCTGCTTGGTGATCAGAATTTCAAATCAGTATTTGAGAGATTATTAATTTCTCAATAGATATTAAAAAGATATTAAATATATTGTTTTTCATTTTCTTTCTGGTGGATGGTGGGTTTTGATCAATTACACATGATAATTCACATAGTAATACATTGTAATTTGTGTAGAAATTTTGTAGTCAGAAAGATCGCAAAAGATCATACATCTAGGAACTCATATCATAAGTTTTCTTAATATTAACCCCACAAAAAGCAGAAGAGGTTTTCCAGGCAATTTTATTTGTAAAGTTTACCAAAAATGAATAAAAACAAATATATATACCAGGATCAGATAACTTCTACCTGAAAGAAAATGTATCACATTATTACTTAAGTAAAATTCTACTTTCAGTAAAATGTTAGAATGCCCAAATAAGATCAGAATTACTTTCATGCAGTACTATTACTAAATAAACGCAGTCTTTTCACCTCTTTCTGCAACAAAATGCATAGAAAAAAAACATGAGCATAGATATTAGTATGCTAAGTAAATACTATCACAGCAGCAAAATGTTAGCCTTGTTTTTTCAAGAAAACGTCACTTCTCCATCTTAATAATATTATGTTAATTAGATACAAGCTATAAGACAAACTTTAAAACTTCGGTTCTTACAATATGACCCTAACACCAAGGGGGCTTTGCTTAACCATATATYCTACTTATAAGTCTGGACCTGTCTGCCAAGTACTTCATTTTCTCCTGGGTTCAACAATTACTACCTCAAGCAACCACTGAATAATAGCCTGAACTGGACTAGAAACTACTTCATTTTCTAGATCAACTTAAAAATAAAATGTAAAGATTTTTCTACAGATTCTTGTTAGTTTATTCTGAACAGCAACAAAAATTTCTTAATGATAATATTTAAGTATCTATTTTTGCAACTTGATTTTTACAAAATAGAAAGATATTAAAAAGTATTACCGTTACTAACCGTAAAGGTTAATAAATCACATAGGAGTTACAAAAAGTAAATTTACTATCTACTATGTTGGATGGACAATTTTGTTGTTCCATTCAACTCAGTTACAAAATAAATGATGTCTAATTCCATGCCAAAGTAAATATCCACCCTCTGCAATTCTGAGAAAATATTACCACAGTCACAGTTCTATATAAATGAGTAATACTAATCTGAGTGAATAAAGATAATCTTAGGTTAAACAACATGGAAGTTGTTAAAAGAATGCAGTAAAAAAACAGGATAAATGCAAGGGAAAACAGAAGCTGAAAATCTTAGCAGCCACTGCAGAAAGATTTCTGGGGATGATGCCAATGTCAGGTAAGCCGTAGATATTTCATCTGTACATGAAAACTCATTTCTCGTTCCTCCTGTGTTTCTTAAAAAAAAATAAAAAATAAAAAAAAAAAAAATCCAGGTTCTTTGAGGAAGCTACTGTTTGGGTGCTATTACCTCTACTACATGTCTCAATTTTACTTCAAATAATAATAATAAAAATCCAAGACATGTAAAGTAGTGCTGAATTTGAAGCCATGTGACCATTCTTGGATGTTTCAAAAAACAAACACCACCCTCCCAAACACACACACCAAAATGACAGCTCTCCCCAAAACAGATTGCTGACAGTTGCTGTAGTTGAATTTTATTAGCATCCTTGGGACCACAGCTACCTTAGGTTACAAATACATGGAGCTTCCAAAGACACAGAAAGCATCCAACAGCTTCTTTGTACTCATGCAGTAAGCTGTGCAGCAAGCTGATGTCCTYTTTAGTCCCTAGAGGAAATACATCAACAATAGAGTAACTCCAAAACTCCTCTCAGTGTCCAAACGCAGGCAAGCTGAGCTCTCGTTTCCCCAGGGAGCAACTTCCTCCTTGAGGAGATCAACCGCAGTTTCTCATTGCCTAGCGCTCAGCAGACTTCAAAGCACAGAACCCACTTTAACCACTACAGAAGCAACACCATTGCACGAAGCAGCAGCCAACGTTTGCATCCTTTCTTGCTTGTTCATATGTATCACTTCACAATACGTACATGGCATCATTTGTACATCTCCTAACTGAATATTCAGATTAGCATCCATGCTGTTATCACTCACTAACAAACTAGACAGGGGTACTCATAACCTACTCCTACAGAGGCTGATGGCTGAGGTCCTCATGAGGAATAAGGGAACCGTGGACTACCGAAATAAAATCAGGAACTTAAATCCTTAATCTGTGGCACCCTGACTAACTGCTCTCATCACTGAAATAAAGAACTTATCTCCATCTCTCGTTATCTCATGCTGACGCTGCTCCAGTCACTGCATACATGACCATAAAATAAGTGAGGGGGAAAAGAAAGATCAATTCTATGGACAGTGAATGAAAACTGTAGCAGAGTCAGATTAAAATTCCAGATCTGATTAATATTTATTTACTTTTAAGAGAGAATTTATTTTCAGAGCATCTTAAGGGTGGAAAATAGATAATCTGCTCCTTCCCCACATAAAGGATTCAAATTTTAGTCTATTGCATCTCAAGATGACTGCTCCCATCAAAACCTCAGTATTTCTAATGAAGACAACTTCAGTGAAAAAGTTCTATCTGGTAGTTCTGTAAAGAACTTTTCGAAAAAAAAAAGAATGTAATTTTACAATACTTATTTGGTACTGTATTTATAACAAATTGCCATCTTTTTATTTAATATAAGCTTATGATATGCATTTGTTAGAATTTTAATTAAGCCTTTCTTACCTTTCTTAAGCTTTATATTATCATATCTGCCTTTTTCATACTTTTTTCCTACTTCTACTGAAGTAGATCTTTTCCTCCCATTTTAATGTATTTACACATTTCTGTCTCTCACATTCTATACATTTTTCTCCCTCCTCCTTTTCTTGCAATCTGTTTCTCATCTCTTGTACGTAATCTTTTTATTTCTTAGAAAATCTTTCACAATACCAAGCTTCATATTTCTAATTTAACCCTTTAGTCTTACCTTGTTTACATAAAATCTACATAAAGTACTACTCCCAACATTCCCACCACCTGTTACACAAAAGACTGAATCTAGTAAACACAGTTTGACATAAAAGATTGAGGAAGGAGCACTATCTACAAAAGCCATCCAGGTGAAAAGAAAAGCACATTTCTAGCTACTTGCATTGCTACCAAGATGCTTCTCTCCTTGGATTTTTTTTTTTTTAAACTGTGTATTAGGCCCAAGTCATTAGCAGCCAAATAAACTGTCCTCTCATTTCATACCTCCTACAAGAGAAAAACTTTCCAACACTCCCCCCCACTCCCCCCAGTGCTATGCTGGACAGAAAGAGTTTTTCCCAATTTTTTCTTCCCTTAGCTTCCCGATTAGGATGGTAGTATCACCACTTCCTGTTAGGTTCACTGTTCAGCTGCTCTGTCCACCTCCTCCCTAGAGATACCTCTAGTTTGTGTGGCCCTATTTTTCCATTCTTCCAAGAAATTAACTGAAACGTACTTGTGGTAGTTTCACTGCTCTCTACACTGAAATGTAGCAGAGAAAAATCATACGGTTTTGACCTACCTAGAAGCGGTTTTTTTGCTTGTTTAAGGAAAGCAGCGGTGTCGGAAATGTCTACAAAATGAGAAATATATCCGAGCAGATCTCTGCACAGAAGGTATTTAATACTACTGTTGCAAAGTAATTTTTGTTTTTACAAATGAAAACCTAATTTGCAGAAACCATTTAAAGCAATCTGCATAACGTTCACCCTCACAACAGATTAGTGGAGTTTTCAAACCCTGGATACTATCATTCACTTCAAATTCACTCAGTATACTTAAAAAAAA